>NC_072768.1:23042201-23342201 GCF_022539595.1 Amphiprion ocellaris
AACCTGCCGTCCCCCGAGTAAAACTACCCCCAAATCTGCCCTCAAAGTAAAACCAGCCCCAAACCTGCTCTCATTAAAACTACTCCCCAAAGTTGCCCTCCCCAAGTAAAAAAAAAAAACAAAACCTGCCCTCCTCTAGTAAGAAACTGTAAAAACAGGAAGATTGTCACCTTTCAGAAGGTTCGAAAACATCAAAATTATAACATTTATCAGGCAGAGATTCATCCTGAAACCTGCAGAAAGATGCTAAATTTAGAGGAAAAACTGAGAAATTACACCAAAACCTGCAGGAAGACATCAAGTTTAGAGGAAAAACATGAAAATAACAAATTTTATCAGGTAGAGATTCATCCCAAGAGCCCTGAAACCTGCAGCAAGATGGTAAATTTAGAGGAAAAACATCAGAATTATAACATTTATCAGGCAGAGATTCATCCTGAAACCTGCAGCAAGATGGTAAATTTCGAGGAAAAACTGAGAAATTACACCAAAACTGGCAGGAAGACATCTAGTTTAGAGGAAAAACATAATTATAACATTTATCAGGCAGAGATTCACCCTGAGAGCCGTGAAACCTGCAGAAAGATGCTAAATTTAGAGAGAAAACATCAAAATTAGACCAAAACCTGCAGGAAGATGTTAAATTTATTAGAAAACTATCAGAATTATGACATTAATCAGGTAGAGATTCATCCCGAGAGCCCTGAAACCTGCAGAAAGATGCTAAATTTAGAGGAAAAATTGAGAAATGACACCAAAACCTGCAGGAAGACATCAAGTTTAGAGGAAAACATCAGAATTATGACATTTATCTGGTAGAGATTCATCCTGAAACCTGCAGAAAGATGCTAAATTTAGAGGAAAAACATCAGAATTATAACATTTATCAGGTAGAGATTCATCCCGAGAGCCCTGAAACCTGCAGAAAGATGCTAAATTTAGAGGAAAACATCAAAATAACAACATTTATCAGGTAGAGATTCATCGTAAAACCTGCAGAAAGACGTTAAATTTAGAGGAAAACATCAGAATTGTAACATTTATCAGGTAGAGATTCATCCTGAAACCTGCAGAAAGATGCTAAATTTAGAGGAAAACATCAAAATAACTTTTATCAGGTAGAGATTCACCCTGAGAGCCCTGAAACCTGAAGAAAAACATTAAATTTACGGGAAAAGCAGAGAAATTACACCAAAACCTGAAGGAAGATGCAAAATTTAGAGGAAAAAACATCACAATTATAACATTTATCAGGTAGAGATTCATCCTGAGAGCCCTGAAACCTGCAGGAAGATGCTAAATTTAGAGGAAAACATCAAAATTATAACATTTATCAGGTAGAGATTCATCCTGAAACCTGCAGAAAGACGTTAAATTTAGAGGAAAACATCAGAATTATAACATTTATCAGGTAGAGATTCATCCTGAAACCTGCAGAAAGATGGTAAATTTAGAGGAAAAACTGAGAAATTACACCAAAACTGGCAGGAAGACATCAAGTTTAGAGGAAAAACATAATTATAACATTTATCAGGCAGAGATTCACCCTGAGAGCCCTGAAACCTGCAGAAAGATGCTAAATTTAGAGAGAAAACATCAAAATTAGACCAAAACCTGCAGGAAGATGTTAAATTTATGAGAAAAATATCAGAATTATAACATTAATCAGGTAGAGATTCATCCCGAGAGCCCTGAAACCTGCAGAAAGATGCTAAATTTAGAGGAAAACATCAAAATAACAACATTTATCAGGTAGAGATTCATCCCGAGAGCCCTGAAACCTGCAGAAAGATGCTAAATTTAGAGGAAATATTGAGAAATTACACCAAAACCTGCAGGAAGACATCAAGTTTAGAGGAAAACATCAGAATTATGACATTTATCTGGTAGAGATTCATCCCGAGAGCCCTGAAACCTGCAGGAAGATGCTAAATTTAGAGGAAAAATTGAGAAATTACACCAAAACCTGCAGGAAGACATCAAGTTTAGAGGAAAACATCAGAATTATGACATTTATCTGGTAGAGATTCATCCTGAAACCTGCAGAAAGATGCTAAATTTAGAGGAAAAACATCAGAATTAATATAAGATAAAGTTCTTTATTTCTCCCCACTCCATGGGAAATTTACATTGTTACAGCAGCTTTATTTACAATATATACAAGGGTGAAAAAAATTTTTAACAGAAAAAATAAAAATAAAGTTTAAGTTTAAAGTTTAAATTATAACATTTATCTGGTAGAGATTTACCCTGAGAGCCCTGAAACCTGCAGGAAGATGCGAAATTTAGAAGAAAACATCAGAATTATAACATTTATCAGGCAGAGATTCATCCTAAAACCTGCAGAAAGATGCTAAATTTAGAGGAAAAACATGAAAATAACAACATTTATCAGGTAGAGATTCATCCTGAAACCTGAAGGAAGATGCTAAATTTAGAGGAAAAACTGAGAAATTACACCAAAACCTGAAGGGAGATGCTAAATTTAGAGGAAAACATCAGAATTATAACATTTATCAGGCAGAGATTCATCCCGAGAGCCCTGAAACCTGCAGAAAGACGATAAATTTATAAGAAAAATATCAGAATTATAACATTTATCAGGCAGAGATTCACCTTGAGAGCCTTGAAACCTGCAGAAAGATGCTAAATTTATAAGAAAAATATCAGAATTATAACATTTATAAGGTAGAGATTCACCCCGAGAGCCCTGACCCTGCAGGAAGATGTTCAATTTAGAGGAAAACATCAAAATTATAATATTTATAAGGTAGAGATTCATTCTGAGAGCCCTGAAACCTGCAGGAAGATGCTAAATTTAGAAGAAAAACATCAGAATTGTAACATTTATCAGGCAGATTCATCCTGAGAGCCCTGAAACCTGCAGAAAGATGCTAAATTTAGAAGAAAAATATCAGAATTATAACATTTATCAGGTAGAGATTCACCTGGTGCTCAGATGAAGATGAGGGTTCTGGTGTTCAGAACTTCAGATCTTCCTGCAGGACCCTCGTCTTCATCTTGATCTTGACATTCTCATCTTGATTGTGACAACTGTCGAACCCATGGAACTTCTGTCTGTCCTTCAAGGAAGACTTTGGGATTTTTGAACCTTGGCTGTATTTAGGGTTGTCCTGGGGTGAAACCGAATGATTGGAACCAAAATCAGGCAGATCCATGCTGTATTCACTGAGTTTCATTTTTGCCTGAAACCATAAGTATGTTTGAACGGGGAATTCATAGTTCATTTCTGAAGACATGGCTGAATATTTAGACGATTCTGAATACTTTGATGTAGTATTTGAATTTGATTTGTGGATTCTCTCCATAATGTTGTCAAATACTTAAAACACTATGAGTAACAAAACAAACTCCCGAGTATCACAACAGCATGGCTGGCTGAAACTCTGCAGCCTGTTGCCCCTCTCCCTGTCCCTCTCTTCTTCTGTTGCAGCTTCTCATCAGTTCAAATACATAATATAGGCCACCAAGTTCAAATACCTCATCCAACTGTTCAAAATCTTCTAAATATTAAGCCATCACTTTAGAAACAAATTACAGGTTTCTGTGTCTGCAGATCCACACACACTCCCCTGCTTCAAATGACAGACTACATAACAGGATGTAAACAAGGGCAAGAAGCGACGTCACGTAAATAAAAAGGAAGCATTTGTCTCCATAATGTTGTCAGATACTTATCATAGCAATGTGAGCTGGTTAGTCACAAAATAAACACTTTTATTGACATACTTTTGATGCAAGAAAGATCCCCACACAACCCCGTTCAGACTTAGTTTTAGTTCCTATCATTGAGTTGCAGCGCTGGACTACCTACCTTAAAGGTACCGAGGAGCCGGCTCCAAGCATGGAGAGCAAAGCTTAAACAAAACAAAAACAAGAGGACATGGGCCTTGACGGTCACCTGAATTTTTGATGTAGTCAGTTTTGCTGTTTATGGAAAAAAAATATGAATCCATGTTTTGAATGGTATACCACTTAACTAAATCAATTTAGATTCAACAAAGTTTGTGACTTTGGGATTTTCATACAGCTACAGTCATATCAGAAGCAAACACCCAATGCTTGTAGGTCGGATTTTTTCAGCTCCATTATAGATTAAGCCAGTGGTTCTCAAATTTTTTCTGTCGGGCCCCCCTTTGGAGGACAAAAAACTTTCGTGCCCCCCCAATAACTTCATGCGTATATATATATATATATATATATATATATATAAAGATCAGGGGTGTCAAACTCATTTTTGTCCAGGGACCACATGAACCCAATCTGATGTCCAGTGGGCCCCACCAGCAAAATCACAGCATAATAACCTATAAATAACCACAATTCCAAATTTTCCCCTTTGTTTTAGTTCAAAAATAGTACATTCTGAAAATGTTCACATTTAATGAAGTATCTTTTTACAAAATATTATGAACCTGAAATTTCTTAAGGAAAACAAGTTCAGTTTCAACAGTAGCCTATTATGCCTCAGGTCATCATTCACACATGCATTGTAACTGCCAGATAACAGTTTATCTACAAAAACACAAAACATTCAGTCACAGGTTTCTGGAACTGAACAATCTAGTATTTTACTTCATGATCAGAACAGCTTGTCAAGTTCTAGAAATTATTTTAAAGTTACAATTTTACAAATTTACAATTTACAGTTAATGTTGTTGTAATTTTTATCATTTGTAAAGTCGTCCCACGGGCCGAAATGGACCGTCTGGGGGGCCAGTTTTGACCCGCAGGCCGTATGTTTGACATTACTGGTAAAAATAATCGGAGGAGATGAGCCGAGTATGTGACGTGATCAAGTACGTTGGTGTTCCGACTGCACATTAACGATGCGTTCTCCCGTTCTCAGGAGTCTAAACGGCCAGTGCATATACCATAGATATATACAGAAGATCATTATTATTATTATTTATATCTATGGCATATACAGTCTATGGGCCAGCACAATTTCAGTATTGTACGGCGCGAAAAACAGGCCGACGTTAAAACAATAGTTCAGCTAATTAGTTCCGTGTTGAAGGACCTTTTCCTCCCAGTCTCTTTAGAGAGGTTTTGCCACCACTTAAGCGGCTTCATTACTTGAGGATTGAATGCAAACTTCACAAACTTATCGAGACAATTTCTACGGCATCAAGGTTAAAATTACTATTTTTAGATAAACTTTGCCTACGCCCTACGGGGAAATGTGAAACCCTGGGACCTGGACTCTTCCATCCACAAAGTGTGTTTGATTCTTCCATATCTGGATGTTACGAAGATCTTTGAAATTTGTAATTAATTAAGGTCTTTGACTTCGTCTCAGGTGACCTAATAAAAACTGTCTGAAAGTGGTAAAAAAATTGTGGTTGCATTAAAATACACCTCATAGTCAGCTATGCATTTATTGTGATTGACTTATGAAGTTCAGCAGTCTATATCATCATATCACACATTCTCTTTTTAAAACTGCCTATCAGTTAATTTTAAAACATTTGAATTGCCAGTAAGTTTTGAATGATGTAGTAAATGTTGAATGAAAAAGGTTCTGCAATGTTGTGGAAAAAAGGAATGTGTGCTTCTGTTTAAAATGAATACCAATAAATCTCGTCAATCATTACTATTGTATAAACATGTTAATATATTTTCTTACATCACACATCCTGATGATCTCTGAAGTATCCTCCGAGAAGAAACGTGGAAGACCAAGAAGGGCAGCTGTCCTCCTATTCTGACTTGTGTCCTACATAAAGTTAGACAAAAGTGAGCTCATGCAATACTACAGTTCTTATGGAAGTTCACATTGACAAATTCACACTATACATACCTCTTTATCAAGGTACTGCATAACACTTTGAAGGGTCAACCTCCTGCTTGATGAAATGACTGCTTTATACAACTGCAAGAGAAAAAAAAACTAAAATGAGCTGCATGTTTTGAAAAGGATAATGTGAATCAATTTTTAACCTACCTGCATCATCTTATATCACCAGTGACTAAGAGTGAGAGAAATAGATATTTTGGGTCCTTCTACGTGAAACTGCATTTACGTTATTAAGTATTTCTACAAAGAACCAAAAAATCTAGTACATTTTAAAAAAGACGCAGGGATTGGATCTAACAAATATTTGACATTATTAGATAAGTCGTATAGAAAACTAATTCCAGTATTTCAATCAATAAAAATAAAGAAAATTAATTTCCCCAAATTTCCCTTTTACAAGCTTCCAAATTTAAAAAAAAAAAAAAAAAAAAAAAAAAAGTGCTCCAATGTTTTGTTTAATGTGAGTGAAAATAATCTATTTGGGACAAATTTGAGGGTGTCACCATGCACTTAATGAAGCTGTGATTAAGAATTTTATCAATATTATTCAAGGATCAAGGAATCTTTTATTGTCCCCGTGGGGCAAATCACTCTACAGTCAGCAGAACAAGAGTCACAACAATCGGGGAGTACCAGTTACATAAAGCACAGACGACAACAATAAATAGGACAAACAGATTAGTCAGTCACTTGTTTAGCAGGAAAAATTATGGTATTTCTTCTGCAGGACCCTCCTCTCCCTCCACCCAGCACCCCGTTTCTTTTTTCAAGGTATAACTTACAGAAATAAGTTAAATCAACACTGAAGGTCCTGATAAAACTTACAAATAGTTAAGACAATTAATTACTTTAACTTTAATTTTCTAAAACTTATAAACTTGAGTTCAACATTCAAAACTTACCATGACAATTTGAGATAAAGAACACAAACAAGTTCACATAACTTCATGGAGCTGGTCAAAAAAACAGCCCAAAACCTGTCCTCCCCAGGTAAAACTGCCCCCTAAACTAGCCTTACCAAGTAAAACTACCCCAAAACCTACCCTTTTCGAGTAAAAGTACCCTTAAACCTGCTCTCCCTGGGTAAAACTGCCCCCAAATCTACCCTTACCAAGTAAAACTGCCTCAAACCTGCCCTCCCCTGGATTTAAAAAAAAAAAAAAAAAAAAAAAAAGGGCCAAAATTTCACTCCTAATTGACACTTACCTAGAAAAACTACCCCCAAACCTGCCCTCAATGAGAAAAATTACCCCCAAATCTACCGGCCCCGGGCAAAACACAGCCCAAAACCTTTCCTCACCAAGGAAAACTGTCCCCAAATCTACCACCCTGGGTGAAAAGTAGCCCAAAACCTCATATCCTCTTGTAAACTACCCCCAAACCTGCCCTCACCAAGTAAAAAAGCCCAAAAAATGCCCTCAACAAGTGAAACTGCCCCTAAACCTGCCCTCAACGAATAAAACTGCCCCCAAATCTACCCCCGATCAAGTAAAAAATAGCCCAAAGCTTGTCCTCATCAAGTAAAACTGCCCCAAATCTATCCTCACCAAGTAAAAGACAGCCCAAAACCTGCCCTCAACAAGTAAAACTGCCCTTAAACCTGCCGTCCCCTGAGTAAAACTACCCCCAAATCTGCCCTCAAAGTAAAACCAGCCCCAAACCTGCTCTCATTAAAACTACTCCCAAAGTTGCCCTCCCCAAGTAAAAAAAAAAACAAAACCTGCCCTCCTCTAGTAAGAAACTGTAAAAACAGGAAGATTGTCACCTTTCAGAAGGTTCGAAAACATCAAAATTATAACATTTATCAGGCAGAGATTCATCCTGAAACCTGCAGAAAGATGCTAAATTTAGAGGAAAAACTGAGAAATTACACCAAAACCTGCAGGAAGACATCAAGTTTAGAGGAAAAACATGAAAATAACAAATTTTATCAGGTAGAGATTCATCCCAAGAGCCCTGAAACCTGCAGCAAGATGGTAAATTTAGAGGAAAAACATCAGAATTATAACATTTATCAGGCAGAGATTCATCCTGAAACCTGCAGCAAGATGGTAAATTTCGAGGAAAAACTGAGAAATTACACCAAAACTGGCAGGAAGACATCTAGTTTAGAGGAAAAACATAATTATAACATTTATCAGGCAGAGATTCACCCTGAGAGCCGTGAAACCTGCAGAAAGATGCTAAATTTAGAGAGAAAACATCAAAATTAGACCAAAACCTGCAGGAAGATGTTAAATTTATTAGAAAACTATCAGAATTATGACATTAATCAGGTAGAGATTCATCCCGAGAGCCCTGAAACCTGCAGAAAGATGCTAAATTTAGAGGAAAACATCAAAATAACATTTATCAGGTAGAGATTCATCCCGAGAGCCCTGAAACCTGCAGGAAAGATGCTAAATTTAGAGGAAAAATTGAGAAATTACACCAAAACCTGCAGGAAGACATCAAGTTTAGAGGAAAACATCAGAATTATGACATTTATCTGGTAGAGATTCATCCTGAAACCTGCAGAAAGATGCTAAATTTAGAGGAAAAACATCAGAATTATAACATTTATCAGGTAGAGATTCATCCCGAGAGCCCTGAAACCTGCAGAAAGATGCTAAATTTAGAGGAAAACATCAAAATAACAACATTTATCAGGTAGATTCATCCCGAGAGCCCTGAAACCTGCAGGAAGATGCTAAATTTAGAGGAAAAACATCAAAATAACAACATTTATCAGGTAGAGATTCATCGTAAAACCTGCAGAAAGACGTTAAATTTAGAGGAAAACATCAGAATTGTAACATTTATCAGGTAGAGATTCATCCTGAAACCTGCAGAAAGATGCTAAATTTAGAGGAAAACATCAAAATAACTTTTATCAGGTAGAGATTCACCCTGAGAGCCCTGAAACCTGAAGAAAAACATTAAATTTACGGGAAAAGCAGAGAAATTACACCAAAACCTGAAGGAAGATGCAAAATTTAGAGGAAAAAAACATCACAATTATAACATTTATCAGGTAGAGATTCATCCTGAGAGCCCTGAAACCTGCAGGAAGATGCTAAATTTAGAGGAAAACATCAAAATTATAACATTTATCAGGTAGAGATTCATCCTGAAACCTGCAGAAAGACGTTAAATTTAGAGGAAAACATCAGAATTATAACATTTATCAGGTAGAGATTCATCCTGAAACCTGCAGAAAGACGTTAAATTTAGAGGAAAACATCAGAATTATAACATTTATCAGGTAGAGATTCATCCTGAAACCTGAAGAAAGATGGTAAATTTAGAGGAAAAACTGAGAAATTACACCAAAACTGGCAGGAAGACATCAAGTTTAGAGGAAAAACATAATTATAACATTTATCAGGCAGAGATTCACCCTGAGAGCCCTGAAACCTGCAGCAAGATGGTAAATTTAGAGGAAAAACTGAGAAATTACACCAAAACTGGTGGGAAGACATCAAGTTTAGAGGAAAAACATAATTATAACATTTATCAGGCAGAGATTCACCCTGAGAGCCCTGAAACCTGCAGAAAGATGCTAAATTTAGAGAGAAAACATCAAAATTAGACCAAAACCTGCAGGAAGATGTTAAATTTATGAGAAAAATATCAGAATTATAACATTTATCAGGTAGAGATTCATCCCGAGAGCCCTGAAACCTGCAGAAAGATGCTAAATTTAGAGGAAAACATCAAAATAACAACATTTATCAGGTAGAGATTCATCCCGAGAGCCCTGAAACCTGCAGGAAGATGCTAAATTTAGAGGAAAAATTGAGAAATTACACCAAAACCTGCAGGAAGACATCAAGTTTAGAGGAAAACATCAGAATTATGACATTTATCTGGTAGAGATTCATCCTGAAACCTGCAGAAAGATGCTAAATTTAGAGGAAAAACATCAGAATTAATATAAGATAAAGTTCTTTATTTCTCCCCACTCCAGGGGAAATTTACATTGTTACAGCAGCTTTATTTACAATATATACAAGGGTGAAAAAAATTTTTAACAGAAAAAATAAAAATAAAGTTTAAAGTTTAAATTATAACATTTATCTGGTAGAGATTTACCCTGAGAGCCCTGAAACCTGCAGGAAGATGCTAAATTTAGAAGAAAACATCAGAATTATAACATTTATCAGGCAGAGATTCATCCTAAAACCTGCAGAAAGATGCTAAATTTAGAGGAAAAACATGAAAATAACAACATTTATCAGGTAGAGATTCATCCTGAAACCTGAAGGAAGATGCTAAATTTAGAGGAAAAACTGAGAAATTACACCAAAACCTGAAGGGAGATGCTAAATTTAGAGGAAAACATCAGAATTATAACATTTATCAGGCAGAGATTCATCCCGAGAGCCCTGAAACCTGCAGGAAGATGCTAAATTTAGAGGAAATATTGAGAAAACCAGAAAACCATAAATCAGAATTATAACATTTATCAGGCAGAGATTCATCCTAAAACCTGCAGAAAGATGCTAAATTTAGAGGAAAAACATGAAAATAACAACATTTATCATGTAGAGATTCATCCTGAAACCTGCAGGAAGATGCTAAATTTAGAGGAAAACATCAGAATTATAACATTTATCAGGCAGAGATTCATCCCGAGAGCCCTGAAACCTGCAGAAAGACGATAAATTTATAAGAAAAATATCAGAATTATTACATTTATCAGGCAGAGATTCACCCCGAGAGCCCTGAAACCTAAAGAAAGACATTAAATTTAGACGAAAAACTGAGAAATTACACCAAAACCTGCAGGAAGATGCTAAATTAAGAGGAAAAACATCACAATTATAACATTTATCAGGTAGAGATTCATCCTGAGAGCCCCGAAACCTGCAGGAAGATGCTAAATTTAGAGGAAAAACATCAGAATTATAACATTTATCAGGTAGTGATTCATCCTGAGAGCCCTGAAACCTGCAGGAAGACGTTAAATTTAGAGAACATCAAAATTATAATATTTATCAGGTAGAGATTCATCCTGAGAGCCCTGAAACCTGCAGGAAGATGCTAAATTTAGAGGAAAAACTGAGAAATTACACCAAAACCTGCAGGAAGATGCTAAATTTAGAGGAAAACTTCAGAATTATAACATTTATCAGGCAGAGATTCATACCGAGAGCCCTGAAACCTGCAGAAAGACGATAAATTTATAAGAAAAATATCAGAATTATAACATTTATCAGGCAGAGATGCACCCTGAGAGCCTTGAAACCTGCAGAAAGATGCTAAATTTATAAGAAAAATATCAGAATTATAACATTTATCAGGTAGAGATTCACCTTGAGAGCCCTGAAACCTGCAGGAAGATGTTCAATTTAGAGGAAAACATCAAAATTATAATATTTATAAGGTAGAGATTCATTCTGAGAGCCCTGAAACCTGCAGGAAGATGCTAAATTTAGAAGAAAAACATCAGAATTGTAACATTTATCAGGCAGATTCATCCTGAGAGCCCTGAAACCTGCAGAAAGATGCTAAATTTAGAAGAAAAATATCAGAATTATAACATTTATCAGGTAGAGATTCACCTGGTGCTCAGATGAAGATGAGGGTCCTGGTGTTCAGAACTTCAGATCTTCCTGCAGGACCCTCGTCTTCATCTTGATCTTGACATTCTCATCTTGATTGTGACAACTGTCGAACCCATGGAACTTCTGTCTGTCCTTCAAGGAAGACTTTGGGATTTTTGAACCTTGGCTGTATTTAGGGTTGTCCTGGGGTGAAACCGAATGATTGGAACCAAAATCAGGCAGATCCATGCTGTATTCACTGAGTTTCATTTTTGCCTGAAACCATAAGTATGTTTGAACGGGGAATTCATAGTTTATTTCTGAAGACATGGCTGAATATTTAGACGATTCTGAATACTTTGATGTAGTATTTGAATTTGATTTGTGGATTCTCTCCATAATGTTGTCAAATACTTAAAACACTGAGTAACAAAACAAACTCCCGAGTATCACAACAGCATGGCTGGCT
This sequence comes from Amphiprion ocellaris, assembly GCF_022539595.1. Lineage (NCBI taxonomy): Eukaryota > Metazoa > Chordata > Actinopteri > Pomacentridae > Amphiprion > Amphiprion ocellaris. The sequence goes on from NC_072768.1 coordinate 23,054,020, forward strand.
GAAACTCTGCAGCCTGTTGCCCCTCTCCCTGTCCCTCTCTTCTTCTGTTGCAGCTTCTCATCAGTTCAAATACATAATATAGGCCACCAAGTTCAAATACCTCATCCAACTGTTCAAAATCTTCTAAATATTCAGCCATCACTTCAGAAACAAATTACAGGTTTCTGTGTCTGTAGATCCACACACTCCCCTGCTTCAAATGACAGACTACATAACAGGATGTAAACAAGGGCAAGAAGCGACGTCACGTAAATTAAAAGGAAGCATTTGTCTCCATAATGTTGTCAGATACTTATCATAGCAATCTGAGCTGGTTAGTCACAAAATAAACACTTTTATTGACATACTTTTGATGCAAGAAAGATCCCCACACAACCCCGTTCAGACTTAGTTTTAGTTCCTATCATGGAGTTGCAGCGCTGGACTACCTACCTTAAAGGTACCGAGGAGCCGGCTACAAGCATGGAGAGCAAAGCTTAACCCTTTAGGCGCCACGGTTTTTTCAATAAAATATTCAGTTTTGATATCACTTTTTCAAAAGGTTGTGACTTGAAAATGATTAGAGATAAAGGCATACTGTAAATGAGTAAAATCATCAGTATGATCCAAAGTTTGTGATGGGAGTAAGTTCACTCATCTAATTTGCATATTATGACGTCACCAGGCGGCGGACATATGGATTACATAACTTTCACAGATGTTTATCGATCAAGATGGCATTGCTTGGCTCAGAATTTGTCAGATTCCTGTCTCCACGATACCCAGCAGGCTCATCTAAATGTCTGATCCACTTGTGACACTGTTCCTCATCTCTCAAGCAAACCCAGCCATCATCACCGTCATTTACGGTGGGCCGTGAACGCCACTGCGGCCTCCGCCGCTATTATCAGTGCATTTTCTCCCGCATCTGCCTCTATTTCCGCGGTTTTTTGCATCCCCGCTACCCACCTCACTATTAGCGGTGTTTTGACCACCCCTGCTACACCCACCACGCCACCCTGGACACGTTGAAGCAAAGCATCAGCTCCAGTATGTGCTGCTTGTGGACTGTCATGGCGCACGGACTCGCTGCCGTTATGCACAGACGCAGCGTTACTTTCTGTCTCACTGGACAACTGAACATCTTCATCAGAGGGTGAATATTCCTCTTCAGAATCTGAGTCAGCCATTGCTTGATGAAGTACTTTGTCAACAGTGAACAAACCTCTCAGAATGGTTAGTTTTCTCGCGCTGTCTTGCGCTCTGCTGCGCTCCGACTACGACCCTCGTCTCCTCGACCGGGAGGCGGTTTTCAAACTCTATAAACTCCAAAACTTTGAATGAAAACACGCCCACAAATGATGCTCAGATTGAAGTTCCAGATGTCCGCCATCTCCTCGTGTAAAGTAGTAACCATATGAGGCACCATATTTGCAGCTATAGCTTGTTATGTTCAGCAATGTTGCTTGTCGCAATATTGCGACTTTGGCGCTTAAAGGGTTAAACAAAACAAAAACAAGAGGACATGGGCCTTGACGGTCACCTGAATTTTTGATGTAGTCAGTTTTGCTGTTTATGGAAAAAAAATATGAATCCATGTTTTGAATGGTATACCACTTAACTAAATCAATTTAGATTCAACAAAGTTTGTGACTTTGGGATTTTCATACAGCTACAGTCATATCAGAAGCAAACACCCAATGCTTGTCGGTCGGATTTTTTTCAGCTCCATCATAGATTAAGCCAATGTTTTTAATTCAGAGCTCTTTCAATTTTTAGAGAGGTTTTGCCACCACTTAAGCGGCTTCATTACTTGAGGATTGAATGCAAACTTCACAAACTTATCGAGACCTTAATTTCTACGGCATCAAGGTTAAGATTACTATTTTTAGATAAACTTTGCCCACTCCCTACGGGGAAATGTGAAACCCTGGGGCCTGGACTCTTCCATCCACAAAGTGTGTTTGATTCTTCCATATCTGGATGTTACGAAGATCTTTGAAATTTGTAATTAATTAAGGTCTTTGACTTCGTCTCAGGTGACCTAATAAAAACTGTCTGAAAGTGGTAAAAAAAATTGTGGTTGCATTAAAATACACCTCATAGTCAGCTATGCATTTATTGTGATTGACTTATGAAGTTCAGCAGTCTATATCATCATATCACACATTCTCTTTTTAAAACTGCCTATCAGTTAATTTTAAAACATTTGAATTGCCAGTAAGTTTTGAATGATGTAGTAAACGTTGAATGAAAAAGGTTCTGCAATGTTGTGGAAAAAAGGAATGTGTGCTTCTGTTTAAAATGAATACCAATAAATCTCGTCAATCATTACTATTATATAAACATGTTAATATATTTTCTTACATCACACATCCTGATGATCTCTGAAGTATCCTCCGAGAAGAAACGTGGAAGACCAAGAAGGGCAGCTGTCCTCCTATTCTGACTTGTGTCCTACATAAAGTTAGACAAAAGTGAGCTCATGCAATACTACAGTTCTTACGGAAGTTCACATTGACAAATTCACACTATACATACCTCTTTATCAAGGTAATGCTCAACACTTTGAAGGGTCAACCTCCTGCTTGATGAAATGACTGCTTTATACAACTGCAAGAGAAAAAAAAACTAATGAGCTGCATGTTTTGAAAAGGATAATGTGAATCAATTTTTAACCTATCTGCATCATCTTATATCACCAGTGACTAAGAGTGAGAGAAATAGATATTTTGGGTCCTTCTACGTGAAACTGCATTTACGTTAAGTATTTCTACAAAGAACCAAAAAATCTAGTACATTTTTAAAAAGATGCAGGGATTGGATCTAACAAATATTTGACATTATTAGATAAGTCGTATAGAAAACAAATTCCAGTATTTCAATCAATAAAAATAAAGAAAATTAATTTCCCCAAATTTCCCTTTTACAAGCTTCCAAATTAAAAAAAAAAAAAAAAAAAGTGCTCCAATGTTTTGTTTAATGTGAGTGAAAATAATCTATTTGGGACAAATTTGAGGGTGTCGCCATGCACTTAATGAAGCTGTGATTAAGAATTTTATCAATATTATTCAAGGATCAAGGAATCTTTTATTGTCCCCGTGGGGCAAATCACTCTACAGTCAGCAGAACAAGAGTCACAACAATCGCGGAGTACCAGTTACATAAAGCACAGATGACAACAATAAATAGGACGAACAGATTAGTCAGTCACTTGTTTAGCAGGAAAAATTATGGTATTTCTTCTGCAGGACCCTCCTCTCCCTCCACCCAGCACCCCGTTTCTTTTTTCAAGGTATAACTTACAGAAATAAGTTAAATCAACACTGAAGGTCCTGATAAAACTTACAAATAGTTAAGACAATTAATTACTTTAACTTTAATTTTCTAAAACTTATAAACTTGAGTTCAACATTCAAAACTTACCATGACAATTTGAGATAAAGAACACAAACAAGTTCACATAACTTAATGGAGCTGGTAAAAAAAACAGCCCAAAACCTGTCTTCCCCAGGTAAAACTGCCCCCTAAACTAGCCTTACCAAGTAAAACTACCCTAAAACCTGCCCTTTTCGAGTAAAAGTACCCTTAAACCTGCTCTCCCTGGGTAAAACTGCCCCCACATCTACCCTTACCAAGTAAAACTGCCTCAAACCTGCCCTCCCCTGGATTTTAAAAAAAAAAAAAAAAAAAAAAAAAGGGCCAAAATTTCACTCCTAATTGACACTTACCTAGAAAAACTACCCCCAAACCTGCCCTCAATGAGAAAAATTACCCCCAAATCTACCGGCCCCGGGCAAAACACAGCCAAAAACCTTTCCTCACCAAGGAAAACTGTCCCCAAATCTACCACCCTGGGTGAAAAGTAGCCCAAAACCTCATATCCTCTTGTAAACTACCCCCAAACCTGCCCTCACCAAGTAAAAAAGCCCAAAAAATGCCCTCAACAAGTGAAACTGCCCCTAAACCTGCCCTCAACGAATAAAACTGCCCCCAAATCTACCCCCATCAAGTAAAAAATAGCCCAAAGCTTGTCCTCATCAAGTAAAACTGCCCCAAATCTATCCTCACCAAGTAAAAGACAGCCCAAAACCTGCCCTCAACAAGTAAAACTGCCCTTAAACCTGCCGTCCCCGAGTAAAACTACCCCCAAATCTGCCCTCAAAGTAAAACCAGCCCCAAACCTGCTCTCATTAAAACTACTCCCAAAGTTGCCCTCCCCAAGTAAAAAAAAAAACAAAACCTGCCCTCCTCTAGTAAGAAACTGTAAAAACAGGAAGATTGTCACCTTTCAGAAGGTTCGAAAACATCAAAATTATAACATTTATCAGGCAGAGATTCATCCTGAAACCTGCAGAAAGATGCTAAATTTAGAGGAAAAACTGAGAAATTACACCAAAACCTGCAGGAAGACATCAAGTTTAGAGGAAAAACATGAAAATAACAAATTTTATCAGGTAGAGATTCATCCCAAGAGCCCTGAAACCTGCAGCAAGATGGTAAATTTAGAGGAAAAACATCAGAATTATAACATTTATCAGGCAGAGATTCATCCTGAAACCTGCAGCAAGATGGTAAATTTCGAGGAAAAACTGAGAAATTACACCAAAACTGGCAGGAAGACATCTAGTTTAGAGGAAAAACATAATTATAACATTTATCAGGCAGAGATTCACCCTGAGAGCCGTGAAACCTGCAGAAAGATGCTAAATTTAGAGAGAAAACATCAAAATTAGACCAAAACCTGCAGGAAGATGTTAAATTTATTAGAAAACTATCAGAATTATGACATTAATCAGGTAGAGATTCATCCCGAGAGCCCTGAAACCTGCAGAAAGATGCTAAATTTAGAGGAAAAATTGAGAAATGACACCAAAACCTGCAGGAAGACATCAAGTTTAGAGGAAAACATCAGAATTATGACATTTATCTGGTAGAGATTCATCCTGAAACCTGCAGAAAGATGCTAAATTTAGAGGAAAAACATCAGAATTATAACATTTATCAGGTAGAGATTCATCCCGAGAGCCCTGAAACCTGCAGAAAGATGCTAAATTTAGAGGAAAACATCAAAATAACAACATTTATCAGGTAGAGATTCATCGTAAAACCTGCAGAAAGACGTTAAATTTAGAGGAAAACATCAGAATTGTAACATTTATCAGGTAGAGATTCATCCTGAAACCTGCAGAAAGATGCTAAATTTAGAGGAAAACATCAAAATAACTTTTATCAGGTAGAGATTCACCCTGAGAGCCCTGAAACCTGAAGAAAAACATTAAATTTACGGGAAAAGCAGAGAAATTACACCAAAACCTGAAGGAAGATGCAAAATTTAGAGGAAAAAACATCACAATTATAACATTTATCAGGTAGAGATTCATCCTGAGAGCCCTGAAACCTGCAGGAAGATGCTAAATTTAGAGGAAAACATCAAAATTATAACATTTATCAGGTAGAGATTCATCCTGAAACCTGCAGAAAGACGTTAAATTTAGAGGAAAACATCAGAATTATAACATTTATCAGGTAGAGATTCATCCTGAAACCTGCAGAAAGATGGTAAATTTAGAGGAAAAACTGAGAAATTACACCAAAACTGGCAGGAAGACATCAAGTTTAGAGGAAAAACATAATTATAACATTTATCAGGCAGAGATTCACCCTGAGAGCCCTGAAACCTGCAGAAAGATGCTAAATTTAGAGAGAAAACATCAAAATTAGACCAAAACCTGCAGGAAGATGTTAAATTTATGAGAAAAATATCAGAATTATAACATTAATCAGGTAGAGATTCATCCCGAGAGCCCTGAAACCTGCAGAAAGATGCTAAATTTAGAGGAAAACATCAAAATAACAACATTTATCAGGTAGAGATTCATCCCGAGAGCCCTGAAACCTGCAGAAAGATGCTAAATTTAGAGGAAATATTGAGAAATTACACCAAAACCTGCAGGAAGACATCAAGTTTAGAGGAAAACATCAGAATTATGACATTTATCTGGTAGAGATTCATCCCGAGAGCCCTGAAACCTGCAGGAAGATGCTAAATTTAGAGGAAAAATTGAGAAATTACACCAAAACCTGCAGGAAGACATCAAGTTTAGAGGAAAACATCAGAATTATGACATTTATCTGGTAGAGATTCATCCTGAAACCTGCAGAAAGATGCTAAATTTAGAGGAAAAACATCAGAATTAATATAAGATAAAGTTCTTTATTTCTCCCCACTCCATGGGAAATTTACATTGTTACAGCAGCTTTATTTACAATATATACAAGGGTGAAAAAAATTTTTAACAGAAAAAATAAAAATAAAGTTTAAGTTTAAAGTTTAAATTATAACATTTATCTGGTAGAGATTTACCCTGAGAGCCCTGAAACCTGCAGGAAGATGCGAAATTTAGAAGAAAACATCAGAATTATAACATTTATCAGGCAGAGATTCATCCTAAAACCTGCAGAAAGATGCTAAATTTAGAGGAAAAACATGAAAATAACAACATTTATCAGGTAGAGATTCATCCTGAAACCTGAAGGAAGATGCTAAATTTAGAGGAAAAACTGAGAAATTACACCAAAACCTGAAGGGAGATGCTAAATTTAGAGGAAAACATCAGAATTATAACATTTATCAGGCAGAGATTCATCCCGAGAGCCCTGAAACCTGCAGAAAGACGATAAATTTATAAGAAAAATATCAGAATTATAACATTTATCAGGCAGAGATTCACCTTGAGAGCCTTGAAACCTGCAGAAAGATGCTAAATTTATAAGAAAAATATCAGAATTATAACATTTATAAGGTAGAGATTCACCCCGAGAGCCCTGACCCTGCAGGAAGATGTTCAATTTAGAGGAAAACATCAAAATTATAATATTTATAAGGTAGAGATTCATTCTGAGAGCCCTGAAACCTGCAGGAAGATGCTAAATTTAGAAGAAAAACATCAGAATTGTAACATTTATCAGGCAGATTCATCCTGAGAGCCCTGAAACCTGCAGAAAGATGCTAAATTTAGAAGAAAAATATCAGAATTATAACATTTATCAGGTAGAGATTCACCTGGTGCTCAGATGAAGATGAGGGTTCTGGTGTTCAGAACTTCAGATCTTCCTGCAGGACCCTCGTCTTCATCTTGATCTTGACATTCTCATCTTGATTGTGACAACTGTCGAACCCATGGAACTTCTGTCTGTCCTTCAAGGAAGACTTTGGGATTTTTGAACCTTGGCTGTATTTAGGGTTGTCCTGGGGTGAAACCGAATGATTGGAACCAAAATCAGGCAGATCCATGCTGTATTCACTGAGTTTCATTTTTGCCTGAAACCATAAGTATGTTTGAACGGGGAATTCATAGTTCATTTCTGAAGACATGGCTGAATATTTAGACGATTCTGAATACTTTGATGTAGTATTTGAATTTGATTTGTGGATTCTCTCCATAATGTTGTCAAATACTTAAAACACTATGAGTAACAAAACAAACTCCCGAGTATCACAACAGCATGGCTGGCTGAAACTCTGCAGCCTGTTGCCCCTCTCCCTGTCCCTCTCTTCTTCTGTTGCAGCTTCTCATCAGTTCAAATACATAATATAGGCCACCAAGTTCAAATACCTCATCCAACTGTTCAAAATCTTCTAAATATTAAGCCATCACTTTAGAAACAAATTACAGGTTTCTGTGTCTGCAGATCCACACACACTCCCCTGCTTCAAATGACAGACTACATAACAGGATGTAAACAAGGGCAAGAAGCGACGTCACGTAAATAAAAAGGAAGCATTTGTCTCCATAATGTTGTCAGATACTTATCATAGCAATGTGAGCTGGTTAGTCACAAAATAAACACTTTTATTGACATACTTTTGATGCAAGAAAGATCCCCACACAACCCCGTTCAGACTTAGTTTTAGTTCCTATCATTGAGTTGCAGCGCTGGACTACCTACCTTAAAGGTACCGAGGAGCCGGCTCCAAGCATGGAGAGCAAAGCTTAAACAAAACAAAAACAAGAGGACATGGGCCTTGACGGTCACCTGAATTTTTGATGTAGTCAGTTTTGCTGTTTATGGAAAAAAAATATGAATCCATGTTTTGAATGGTATACCACTTAACTAAATCAATTTAGATTCAACAAAGTTTGTGACTTTGGGATTTTCATACAGCTACAGTCATATCAGAAGCAAACACCCAATGCTTGTAGGTCGGATTTTTTCAGCTCCATTATAGATTAAGCCAGTGGTTCTCAAATTTTTTCTGTCGGGCCCCCCTTTGGAGGACAAAAAACTTTCGTGCCCCCCCAATAACTTCATGCGTATATATATATATATATATATATATATATAAAGATCAGGGGTGTCAAACTCATTTTTGTCCAGGGACCACATGAACCCAATCTGATGTCCAGTGGGCCCCACCAGCAAAATCACAGCATAATAACCTATAAATAACCACAATTCCAAATTTTCCCCTTTGTTTTAGTTCAAAAATAGTACATTCTGAAAATGTTCACATTTAATGAAGTATCTTTTTACAAAATATTATGAACCTGAAATTTCTTAAGGAAAACAAGTTCAGTTTCAACAGTAGCCTATTATGCCTCAGGTCATCATTCACACATGCATTGTAACTGCCAGATAACAGTTTATCTACAAAAACACAAAACATTCAGTCACAGGTTTCTGGAACTGAACAATCTAGTATTTTACTTCATGATCAGAACAGCTTGTCAAGTTCTAGAAATTATTTTAAAGTTACAATTTTACAAATTTACAATTTACAGTTAATGTTGTTGTAATTTTTATCATTTGTAAAGTCGTCCCACGGGCCGAAATGGACCGTCTGGGGGGCCAGTTTTGACCCGCAGGCCGTATGTTTGACATTACTGGTAAAAATAATCGGAGGAGATGAGCCGAGTATGTGACGTGATCAAGTACGTTGGTGTTCCGACTGCACATTAACGATGCGTTCTCCCGTTCTCAGGAGTCTAAACGGCCAGTGCATATACCATAGATATATACAGAAGATCATTATTATTATTATTTATATCTATGGCATATACAGTCTATGGGCCAGCACAATTTCAGTATTGTACGGCGCGAAAAACAGGCCGACGTTAAAACAATAGTTCAGCTAATTAGTTCCGTGTTGAAGGACCTTTTCCTCCCAGTCTCTTTAGAGAGGTTTTGCCACCACTTAAGCGGCTTCATTACTTGAGGATTGAATGCAAACTTCACAAACTTATCGAGACAATTTCTACGGCATCAAGGTTAAAATTACTATTTTTAGATAAACTTTGCCTACGCCCTACGGGGAAATGTGAAACCCTGGGGCCTGGACTCTTCCATCCACAAAGTGTGTTTGATTCTTCCATATCTGGATGTTACGAAGATCTTTGAAATTTGTAATTAATTAAGGTCTTTGACTTCGTCTCAGGTGACCTAATAAAAACTGTCTGAAAGTGGTAAAAAAATTGTGGTTGCATTAAAATACACCTCATAGTCAGCTATGCATTTATTGTGATTGACTTATGAAGTTCAGCAGTCTATATCATCATATCACACATTCTCTTTTTAAAACTGCCTATCAGTTAATTTTAAAACATTTGAATTGCCAGTAAGTTTTGAATGATGTAGTAAATGTTGAATGAAAAAGGTTCTGCAATGTTGTGGAAAAAAGGAATGTGTGCTTCTGTTTAAAATGAATACCAATAAATCTCGTCAATCATTACTATTGTATAAACATGTTAATATATTTTCTTACATCACACATCCTGATGATCTCTGAAGTATCCTCCGAGAAGAAACGTGGAAGACCAAGAAGGGCAGCTGTCCTCCTATTCTGACTTGTGTCCTACATAAAGTTAGACAAAAGTGAGCTCATGCAATACTACAGTTCTTATGGAAGTTCACATTGACAAATTCACACTATACATACCTCTTTATCAAGGTACTGCATAACACTTTGAAGGGTCAACCTCCTGCTTGATGAAATGACTGCTTTATACAACTGCAAGAGAAAAAAAAACTAAAATGAGCTGCATGTTTTGAAAAGGATAATGTGAATCAATTTTTAACCTACCTGCATCATCTTATATCACCAGTGACTAAGAGTGAGAGAAATAGATATTTTGGGTCCTTCTACGTGAAACTGCATTTACGTTATTAAGTATTTCTACAAAGAACCAAAAAATCTAGTACATTTTAAAAAAGACGCAGGGATTGGATCTAACAAATATTTGACATTATTAGATAAGTCGTATAGAAAACTAATTCCAGTATTTCAATCAATAAAAATAAAGAAAATTAATTTCCCCAAATTTCCCTTTTACAAGCTTCCAAATTTAAAAAAAAAAAAAAAAAAAAAAAAGTGCTCCAATGTTTTGTTTAATGTGAGTGAAAATAATCTATTTGGGACAAATTTGAGGGTGTCACCATGCACTTAATGAAGCTGTGATTAAGAATTTTATCAATATTATTCAAGGATCAAGGAATCTTTTATTGTCCCCGTGGGGCAAATCACTCTACAGTCAGCAGAACAAGAGTCACAACAATCGGGGAGTACCAGTTACATAAAGCACAGACGACAACAATAAATAGGACAAACAGATTAGTCAGTCACTTGTTTAGCAGGAAAAATTATGGTATTTCTTCTGCAGGACCCTCCTCTCCCTCCACCCAGCACCCCGTTTCTTTTTTCAAGGTATAACTTACAGAAATAAGTTAAATCAACACTGAAGGTCCTGATAAAACTTACAAATAGTTAAGACAATTAATTACTTTAACTTTAATTTTCTAAAACTTATAAACTTGAGTTCAACATTCAAAACTTACCATGACAATTTGAGATAAAGAACACAAACAAGTTCACATAACTTCATGGAGCTGGTCAAAAAAACAGCCCAAAACCTGTCCTCCCCAGGTAAAACTGCCCCCTAAACTAGCCTTACCAAGTAAAACTACCCCAAAACCTACCCTTTTCGAGTAAAAGTACCCTTAAACCTGCTCTCCCTGGGTAAAACTGCCCCCAAATCTACCCTTACCAAGTAAAACTGCCTCAAACCTGCCCTCCCCTGGATTTTAAAAAAAAAAAAAAAAAAAAAAAAGGGCCAAAATTTCACTCCTAATTGACACTTACCTAGAAAAACTACCCCCAAACCTGCCCTCAATGAGAAAAATTACCCCCAAATCTACCGGCCCCGGGCAAAACACAGCCCAAAACCTTTCCTCACCAAGGAAAACTGTCCCCAAATCTACCACCCTGGGTGAAAAGTAGCCCAAAACCTCATATCCTCTTGTAAACTACCCCCAAACCTGCCCTCACCAAGTAAAAAAGCCCAAAAAATGCCCTCAACAAGTGAAACTGCCCCTAAACCTGCCCTCAACGAATAAAACTGCCCCCAAATCTACCCCCATCAAGTAAAAAATAGCCCAAAGCTTGTCCTCATCAAGTAAAACTGCCCCAAATCTATCCTCACCAAGTAAAAGACAGCCCAAAACCTGCCCTCAACAAGTAAAACTGCCCTTAAACCTGCCGTCCCTGAGTAAAACTACCCCCAAATCTGCCCTCAAAGTAAAACCAGCCCCAAACCTGCTCTCATTAAAACTACTCCCAAAGTTGCCCTCCCCAAGTAAAAAAAAAAACAAAACCTGCCCTCCTCTAGTAAGAAACTGTAAAAACAGGAAGATTGTCACCTTTCAGAAGGTTCGAAAACATCAAAATTATAACATTTATCAGGCAGAGATTCATCCTGAAACCTGCAGAAAGATGCTAAATTTAGAGGAAAAACTGAGAAATTACACCAAAACCTGCAGGAAGACATCAAGTTTAGAGGAAAAACATGAAAATAACAAATTTTATCAGGTAGAGATTCATCCCAAGAGCCCTGAAACCTGCAGCAAGATGGTAAATTTAGAGGAAAAACATCAGAATTATAACATTTATCAGGCAGAGATTCATCCTGAAACCTGCAGCAAGATGGTAAATTTCGAGGAAAAACTGAGAAATTACACCAAAACTGGCAGGAAGACATCTAGTTTAGAGGAAAAACATAATTATAACATTTATCAGGCAGAGATTCACCCTGAGAGCCGTGAAACCTGCAGAAAGATGCTAAATTTAGAGAGAAAACATCAAAATTAGACCAAAACCTGCAGGAAGATGTTAAATTTATTAGAAAACTATCAGAATTATGACATTAATCAGGTAGAGATTCATCCCGAGAGCCCTGAAACCTGCAGAAAGATGCTAAATTTAGAGGAAAACATCAAAATAACATTTATCAGGTAGAGATTCATCCCGAGAGCCCTGAAACCTGCAGGAAGATGCTAAATTTAGAGGAAAAATTGAGAAATTACACCAAAACCTGCAGGAAGACATCAAGTTTAGAGGAAAACATCAGAATTATGACATTTATCTGGTAGAGATTCATCCTGAAACCTGCAGAAAGATGCTAAATTTAGAGGAAAAACATCAGAATTATAACATTTATCAGGTAGAGATTCATCCCGAGAGCCCTGAAACCTGCAGAAAGATGCTAAATTTAGAGGAAAACATCAAAATAACAACATTTATCAGGTAGATTCATCCCGAGAGCCCTGAAACCTGCAGGAAGATGCTAAATTTAGAGGAAAAACATCAAAATAACAACATTTATCAGGTAGAGATTCATCGTAAAACCTGCAGAAAGACGTTAAATTTAGAGGAAAACATCAGAATTGTAACATTTATCAGGTAGAGATTCATCCTGAAACCTGCAGAAAGATGCTAAATTTAGAGGAAAACATCAAAATAACTTTTATCAGGTAGAGATTCACCCTGAGAGCCCTGAAACCTGAAGAAAAACATTAAATTTACGGGAAAAGCAGAGAAATTACACCAAAACCTGAAGGAAGATGCAAAATTTAGAGGAAAAAACATCACAATTATAACATTTATCAGGTAGAGATTCATCCTGAGAGCCCTGAAACCTGCAGGAAGATGCTAAATTTAGAGGAAAACATCAAAATTATAACATTTATCAGGTAGAGATTCATCCTGAAACCTGCAGAAAGACGTTAAATTTAGAGGAAAACATCAGAATTATAACATTTATCAGGTAGAGATTCATCCTGAAACCTGCAGAAAGATGGTAAATTTAGAGGAAAAACTGAGAAATTACACCAAAACTGGCAGGAAGACATCAAGTTTAGAGGAAAAACATAATTATAACATTTATCAGGCAGAGATTCACCCTGAGAGCCCTGAAACCTGCAGAAAGATGCTAAATTTAGAGAGAAAACATCAAAATTAGACCAAAACCTGCAGGAAGATGTTAAATTTATGAGAAAAATATCAGAATTATAACATTAATCAGGTAGAGATTCATCCCGAGAGCCCTGAAACCTGCAGAAAGATGCTAAATTTAGAGGAAAACATCAAAATAACAACATTTATCAGGTAGAGATTCATCCCGAGAGCCCTGAAACCTGCAGAAAGATGCTAAATTTAGAGGAAATATTGAGAAATTACACCAAAACCTGCAGGAAGACATCAAGTTTAGAGGAAAACATCAGAATTATGACATTTATCTGGTAGAGATTCATCCCGAGAGCCCTGAAACCTGCAGGAAGATGCTAAATTTAGAGGAAAAATTGAGAAATTACACCAAAACCTGCAGGAAGACATCAAGTTTAGAGGAAAACATCAGAATTATGACATTTATCTGGTAGAGATTCATCCTGAAACCTGCAGAAAGATGCTAAATTTAGAGGAAAAACATCAGAATTAATATAAGATAAAGTTCTTTATTTCTCCCCACTCCATGGGAAATTTACATTGTTACAGCAGCTTTATTTACAATATATACAAGGGTGAAAAAAATTTTTAACAGAAAAAATAAAAATAAAGTTTAAGTTTAAAGTTTAAATTATAACATTTATCTGGTAGAGATTTACCCTGAGAGCCCTGAAACCTGCAGGAAGATGCGAAATTTAGAAGAAAACATCAGAATTATAACATTTATCAGGCAGAGATTCATCCTAAAACCTGCAGAAAGATGCTAAATTTAGAGGAAAAACATGAAAATAACAACATTTATCAGGTAGAGATTCATCCTGAAACCTGAAGGAAGATGCTAAATTTAGAGGAAAAACTGAGAAATTACACCAAAACCTGAAGGGAGATGCTAAATTTAGAGGAAAACATCAGAATTATAACATTTATCAGGCAGAGATTCATCCCGAGAGCCCTGAAACCTGCAGAAAGACGATAAATTTATAAGAAAAATATCAGAATTATAACATTTATCAGGCAGAGATTCACCTTGAGAGCCTTGAAACCTGCAGAAAGATGCTAAATTTATAAGAAAAATATCAGAATTATAACATTTATAAGGTAGAGATTCACCCCGAGAGCCCTGACCCTGCAGGAAGATGTTCAATTTAGAGGAAAACATCAAAATTATAATATTTATAAGGTAGAGATTCATTCTGAGAGCCCTGAAACCTGCAGGAAGATGCTAAATTTAGAAGAAAAACATCAGAATTGTAACATTTATCAGGCAGATTCATCCTGAGAGCCCTGAAACCTGCAGAAAGATGCTAAATTTAGAAGAAAAATATCAGAATTATAACATTTATCAGGTAGAGATTCACCTGGTGCTCAGATGAAGATGAGGGTCCTGGTGTTCAGAACTTCAGATCTTCCTGCAGGACCCTCGTCTTCATCTTGATCTTGACATTCTCATCTTGATTGTGACAACTGTCGAACCCATGGAACTTCTGTCTGTCCTTCAAGGAAGACTTTGGGATTTTTGAACCTTGGCTGTATTTAGGGTTGTCCTGGGGTGAAACCGAATGATTGGAACCAAAATCAGGCAGATCCATGCTGTATTCACTGAGTTTCATTTTTGCCTGAAACCATAAGTATGTTTGAACGGGGAATTCATAGTTTATTTCTGAAGACATGGCTGAATATTTAGACGATTCTGAATACTTTGATGTAGTATTTGAATTTGATTTGTGGATTCTCTCCATAATGTTGTCAAAAACTTAAAACACTGAGTAACAAAACAAACTCCCGAGTATCACAACAGCATGGCTGGCTGAAACTCTGCAGCCTGTTGCCCCTCTCCCTGTCCCTCTCTTCTTCTGTTGCAGCTTCTCATCAGTTCAAATACATAATATAGGCCACCAAGTTCAAATACCTCATCCAACTGTTCAAAATCTTCTAAATATTCAGCCATCACTTTAGAAACAAATTACAGGTTTCTGTGTCTGCAGATCCACACACACTCCCCTGCTTCAAATGACAGACTACATAACAGGATGTAAACAAGGGCAAGAAGCGACGTCACGTAAATAAAAAGGAAGCATTTGTCTCCATAATGTTGTCAGATACTTATCATAGCAATGTGAGCTGGTTAGTCACAAAATAAACACTTTTATTGACATACTTTTGATGCAAGAAAGATCCCCACACAACCCCGTTCAGACTTAGTTTTAGTTCCTATCATGGAGTTGCAGCGCTGGACTACCTACCTTAAAGGTACCGAGGAGCCGGCTCCAAGCATGGAGAGCAAAGCTTAACCCTTTAGGCGCCACGGTTTTTTCAATAAAATATTCAGTTTTGATATCACTTTTTCAAAAGGTTGTGACTTGAAAATGATTAGAGATAAAGGCATACTGTAAATGAGTAAAATCATCAGTATGATCCAAAGTTTGTGATGGGAGTAAGTTCACTCATCTAATTTGCATATTATGACGTCACCAGGCGGCGGACATATGGATTACATAACTTTCACAGATGTTTATCGATCAAGATGGCATTGCTTGGCTCAGAATTTGTCAGATTCCTGTCTCCACGATACCCAGCAGGCTCATCTAAATGTCTGATCCACTTGTGACACTGTTCCTCATCTCTCAAGCAAACCCAGCCATCATCACCGTCATTTACGGTGGGCCGTGAACGCCACTGCGGCCTCCGCCGCTATTATCAGTGCATTTTCTCCCGCATCTGCCTCTATTTCCGCGGTTTTTTGCATCCCCGCTACCCACCTCACTATTAGCGGTGTTTTGAGCACCCCTGCTACACCCACCACGCCACCCTGGACACGTTGAAGCAAAGCATCAGCTCCAGTATGTGCTGCTTGTGGACTGTCATGGCGCACGGACTCGCTGCCGTTACGCACAGAAGCAGCGTCACTTTCTGTCTCACTGGACAACTGAACATCTTCATCAGAGGGTGAATATTCCTCTTCAGAATCTGAGTCAGCCATTACTTGATGAAGTACTTTGTCAACAGTGAACAAACCTCTCAGAATGGTTAGTTTTCTCGCGCTGTCTTGCGCTCTGCTGCGCTCCGACTACGACCCTCGTCTCCTCGACCGGGAGGCGGTTTTCAAACTCTATAAACTCCAAAACTTTGAATGAAAACACGCCCACAAATGATGCTCAGATTGAAGTTCCAGATGTCCGCCATCTCCTCGTGTAAAGTAGTAACCATATGAGGCACCATATTTGCAGCTATAGCTTGTTATGTTCAGCAATGTTGCTTGTCGCAATATTGCGACTTTGGCGCTTAAAGGGTTAAACAAAACAAAAACAAGAGGACATGGGCCTTGACGGTCACCTGAATTTTTGATGTAGTCAGTTTTGCTGTTTATGGAAAAAAAATATGAATCCATGTTTTGAATGGTATACCACTTAACTAAATCAATTTAGATTCAACAAAGTTTGTGACTTTGGGATTTTCATACAGCTACAGTCATATCAGAAGCAAACACCTAATGCTTGTAGGTCGGATTTTTTTCAGCTCCATCATAGATTAAGCCAATGTTTTTAATTCAGAGCTCTTTCAATTTTTAGAGAGGTTTTGCCACCACTTAAGCGGCTTCATTACTTGAGGATTGAACGCAAACTTCACAAACTTATCGAGACCTTAATTTCTATGGCATCAAGGTTGAGATTACTATTTTTAGATAAACTTTGCCTACGCCCTACGGGGAAATGTGAAACCCTGGGACCTGGACTCTTCCATCCACAAAGTGTGTTTGATTCTTCCATATCTGGATGTTACGAAGATCTTTGAAATTTGTAATTAATTAAGGTCTTTGACTTCGTCTCAGGTGACCTAATAAAAACTGTCTGAAAGTGGTAAAAAAATTGTGGTTGCATTAAAATACACCTCATAGTCAGCTATGCATTTATTGTGATTGACTTATGAAGTTCAGCAGTCTATATCATCATATCACACATTCTCTTTTTAAAACTGCCTATCAGTTAATTTTAAAACATTTGAATTGCCAGTAAGTTTTGAATGATGTAGTAAACGTTGAATGAAAAAGGTTCTGCAATGTTGTGGAAAAAAGGAATGTGTGCTTCTGTTTAAAATGAATACCAATAAATCTTGTCAATCATTACTATTATATAAACATGTTAATATATTTTCTTACATCACACATCCTGATGATCTCTGAAGTATCCTCCGAGAAGAAACGTGGAAGACCAAGAAGGGCAGCTGTCCTCCTATTCTGACTTGTGTCCTACATAAAGTTAGACAAAAGTGAGCTCATGCAATACTACAGTTCTTATGGAAGTTCACATTGACAAATTCACACTATACATACCTCTTTATCAAGGTACTGCATAACACTTTGAAGGGTCAACCTCCTGCTTGATGAAATGACTGCTTTATACAACTGCAAGAGAAAAAAAAACTAAAATGAGCTGCATGTTTTGAAAATGATAATGTGAATCAATTTTTAACCTACCTGCATCATCTTATATCACCAGTGACTAAGAGTGAGAGAAATAGATATTTTGGGTCCTTCTATGTGAAACTGCATTTACGTTATTAAGTATTTCTACAAAGAACCAAAAAATCTAGTACATTTTAAAAAAGACGCAGGGATTGGATCTAACAAATATTTGACATTATTAGATAAGTCGTATAGAAAACAAATTCCAGTATTTCAATCAATAAAAATAAAGAAAATTAATTTCCCCAAATTTCCCTTTTACAAGCTTCCAAATTAAAAAAAAAAAAAAAAAAAAGTGCTCCAATGTTTTGTTTAATGTGAGTGAAAATAATCTATTTGGGACAAATTTGAGGGTGTCGCCATGCACTTAATGAAGCTGTGATTAAGAATTTTATCAATATTATTCAAGGATCAAGGAATCTTTTATTGTCCCCGTGGGGCAAATCACTCTACAGTCAGCAGAACAAGAGTCACAACAATCGCGGAGTACCAGTTACATAAAGCACAGACGACAACAATAAATAGGACGAACAGATTAGTCAGTCACTTGTTTAGCAGGACAATTGCAGCAGGGACAAAAGAATGCTTGAGTCTATTTGTCCTGCATCTTGGCAGGATGTACCTGCGGCCTGACGGGAGCAGCACAAACTCACCAACTATTTTCTGACCTTTTATGGAATAATCAATTTAATAACCACCAGATTGAATGAAAAATAAAATTAAGTGTAGATTGTAGGGTCATTAGGAAAAGCAGAATAAACTCGACAAGTCACACACAATTCAGACAGTGCTGCAACCTGACAACGATGTTCATTCACAGAGCAGCTGCGGTCTCGAGAGGGAGCTCGGTTGTGATCGCGCGAGCAAGAGGATGAATAGAGAGCGCGCGCGGCGGTGGATCAAAAGCGGCGTGTCAATGCAAGAAATTATCGGTATTTCAGCTCGTTTCATTACGATACGCCGTACAAACACAAATGTCTCCCCTCAAAAACTCGGACCATCGACAAATACGTTGACTATATGCAGTAAATATAAGCGTCCAAGTCTTTAGACTTCATTAACGTGTTATTTCATAAGTTAAAACTTACAGCGCCGACGGCTAAAAAGCGAGCCCTGACTCTAGGTGGGGGGAGGGGGTGCGTGACGTGACTCAGCTTTCGCGGGCATACCAGAATATATCCAGCACTATTTTACCGTGACTGTGTCCAAACTAGCTAACTAACAAAAGGGTAACGTTAGCCAGCAGTTCCTTGCAGGCAAATGTTGAGTTCAAAAGTTTTTTTTTAATTGCTCCTGTCACGTCGGAAGCATTTGTAACCTAAATGAACGCCCGTCAACTAAAATACGTCCCCCATGGACAACAGTGGTGTAATTTACTAATGCGCCATTTCAAACTTCGACTAACGGGATGGATTAGCACAGAGAAAAACACGAAAATGTAGTCATATTCGCAAAGCTCTGTCAATGTGCTGACTTTACTCCATTTTATCACAGAAGAAAATGACATTGTTTTTAAATTTTATCGACAAAAACTCAAATGCACTTTCAGAAGATAACTTACCTCCTCGCCGTGTCTCTTCTCCCAGCAGAATGACGTATCCCTCCACCCTGGTCAGTTGCATTCTGCTGCGTCGCTGCGTCTGATTGCAGCTAGCGGGAAAAAGGTGTCCCTCCGCAGCTGGAAGTAGTCCACGCTGTTTTCTATATTGTTTGTCAGTAATTAAGTTGTGGTTGAAATAAGATGGTTTGTCCAATTTAGAGAACTGATGAGCACGATAATTATTAGATATCATAGCTTTACAGTTTTATTTTTGACTAATCCCAAAATTATGGTATTTCTTCTGCAGGACCCTCCTCTCCCTCCACCCAGCACCCCGTTTCTTTTTTCAAGGTATAACTTACAGAAATAAGTTAAATCAACACTGAAGGTCCTGATAAAACTTACAAATAGTTAAGACAATTAATTACTTTAACTTTAATTTTCTAAAACTTATAAACTTGAGTTCAACATTCAAAACTTACCATGACAATTTGAGATAAAGAACACAAACAAGTTCACATAACTTCATGGAGCTGGTCAAAAAAACAGCCCAAAACCTGTCCTCCCCAGGTAAAACTGCCCCCTATAGCCTTACCAAGTAAAACTACCCCAAAACCTGCCCTTTTCGAGTAAAAGTACCCTTAAACCTGCTCTCCCTGGGTAAAACTGCCCCCAAATCTTCCCTTACCAAGTAAAACTGCCTCAAACCTGCCCTCAATGAGAAAAATTACCCCCAAATCTACCGGCCCCGGGCAAAACACTGCCCAAAACCTTTCCTCACCAAGGAAAACTGTCCCCAAATCTACCACCCTGGGTGAAAAGTAGCCCAAAACCTCATATCCTCTTGTAAAACTACCCCCAAACCTGCCCTCACCAAGTAAAAAAAGCCCAAAAAATGCCCTCAACAAGTGAAACTGCCCCTAAACCTGCCCTCAACGAATAAAACTGCCCCCAAATCTACCCCCATCAAGTAAAAAATAGCCCAAAGCTTGTCCTCATCAAGTAAAACTGCCCCAAATCTATCCTCACCAAGTAAAAGACAGCCCAAAACCTGCCCTCAACAAGTAAAACTGCCCTTAAACCTGCCGTCCCTGAGTAAAACTACCCCCAAATCTGCCCTCAAAGTAAAACCAGCCCCAAACCTGCTCTCATTAAAACTACTCCCAAAGTTGCCCTCCCCAAGTAAAAAAAAAAAACAAAACCTGCCCTCCTCTAGTAAGAAACTGTAAAAACAGGAAGATTGTCACCTTTCAGAAGGTTCGAAAACATCAAAATTATAACATTTATCAGGCAGAGATTCATCCTGAAACCTGTGGAAAAATGCTAAATTTTAGAGGAAAAACTGAGAAATGACACCAAAACCTGCAGGAAGACATCAAGTTTAGAGGAAAAACATGAAAATAACAAATTTTATCAGGTAGAGATTCATCCCAAGAGCCCTGAAACCTGCAGCAAGATGGTAAATTTAGAGGAAAAACTGAGAAATTACACCAAAACTGGCAGGAAGACATCAAGTTTAGAGGAAAAACATAATTATAACATTTATCAGGCAGAGATTCACCCTGAGAGCCCTGAAACCTGCAGGAAGATGCTAAATTTAGAGAGAAAACATCAAAATTAGACCAAAACCTGAAGGAAGATGTTAAATTTATGAGAAAAATATCAGAATTATAACATTAATCAGGTAGAGATTCATCCTGAGAGCCCTGAAACCTGCAGGAAGATGCTAAATTTAGAGGAAAAACATCAGAATTATAACATTTATCAGGTAGAGATTCATCCTGAAACCTGCAGAAAGACGTTAAATTTAGAGAACATCAAAATTATAATATATATCAGTTAGAGATTCATCCTGAGAGCCCTGAAACCTGCAGGAAGTTGCTAAATTTAGAGGAAAAACTGAGAAATTACACCAAAACCTGCAGGAAGATGCTAAATTTAGAGGAAAACTTCAGAATTATAACATTTATCGGGCAGAGATTCATCCTGAGAGCCCTGAAACCTGCAGGAAGATGTTAAATTTAGAGGAAAAACTGAGAAATTACACCAAAACCTGCAGGAAGACATCAAGTTCAGAGGAAAAACATAAGAATTATAACATTTATCAGGCAGAGATTCATCCCGAGAGCCCTGAAACCTGCAGAAAGACGATAAATTTATAAGAAAAATATCAGAATTATAACATTTATCAGGCAGAGATTCACCCGGAGAGCCTTGAAACCTGCAGAAAGATGCTAAATTTATAAGAAAAATATCAGAATTATAACATTTATAAGGTAGAGATTCACCCCAAGAGCCCTGAAACCTGCAGGAAGATGTTCAATTTAGAGGAAAACCTCAAAATTATAATATTTATAAGGTAGAGATTCATTCTGAGAGCCCTGAAACCTGCAGGAAGATGCTAAATTTAGAAGAAAAACATCAGAATTATAACATTTATTGAGCAGAGATTCACACTGAGAGCCTTGAAACCTGCAGAAAGATGCTAAATTTATAAGAAAAATATCAGAATTATAACATTTATCAGGTAGAGATTCACCTTGAGAGCCCTGAAACCTGCAGAAAGATGCTAAATTTAGAGGAAAAAAATCTGAATTGTAACATTTATCAGGCAGATTCATCCCGAGAGCCCTGAAATCTGCAGGAAGATGTTAAATTTAGAGGAAAAACTGAGAAATTACACCAAAACCTGCAGGAAGATGCTAAATTTAGAGGAAAAACATCGGAATTATAACATTTATTGGGCAGAGATTAAACCTGAGAGCCCTGAAAACTACAGGAAGATGCTAAATTTAGAGGAAAAACTGAGAAATTACACCAAAACCTGCAGGAAGATGCTAAATTTAGAGTAAAACATCAGAATTGTAACATTTATCAGGGAGATTAATCCCGAGAGCCCTGAAACCTGCAGAAAGACGTTAAATTTATGAGAAAAATATTAGAATTATAACATTTATCAGGTAGAGATTCACCCTGAGAGCCTTGAAACCTGCAGAAAGATGCTAAATTTAGAGGAAAACATCAAAATTGTCACATTTATCACGCAGATTAATCCCGAGAGCCCTGAAACCTGCAGAAAGACGTTAAATTTATAAGAAAAATATCAGAATTATAACATTTATCAGGTAGAGATTCACCCTGAGAACCCTGAAACCTGCAGGAAGGCATTAGACAGTATGCCAGCAGGCAAGGCACCTGGTCCTGATGGTTTCCCTGCTGAATTTCTTAAACATTTTTGGTCAGTGTTAGCACCCCTTTTCTTCAGGACAGTGACAGAGATTAAAAATAATGGTTATATCAGTCCGCACATGAATACAGCTGCAATTAAATTATTATTGAAACCAGACAAAGATCCTACGCTTCCCTCCAGCTATCGACCTCTGTCACTAATCAACACCGACATCAAAATTATCTCAAAAGCTCTCGCCTCTAGGCTGGAGAAAATCATCCCATCAATAATTCACAGCGATCAAACAGGATTTATAAATGGCCGACACTCCACCAACAATATCAGAAGACTTCTAAATCTAATCTCTTTGACGCAACGCCACAACAAAGAAGTTATTGTTATGTCACTGGACGCAGAAAAAGCCTTTGACAAAGTTAATTGGTCCTTTCTCTTTGCTGTGCTCCACAAATTTGGCTTCGGAGAATCGTTTATCCAGTGGGTATCAGCTCTGTACAACTCACCCAAGGCTACAGTCACCACTAATGGGATCACTTCACAAAGCTTCAGTCTGCAAAGGGGAACGAGACAGGGATGCCCACTCTCTCCCTTATTGTTTGCGATCTTTATCGAACCATTAGCAACAGCTGTACGTCAGAACACCGATATCAAAGGTATCTGCGCTCTGGAATCTGAACATAAAATTAACCTATACACAGATGACATCTCACTTTATCTACAAGAACCCAAAACTTCAGTAAAGGAAGTATTTAACCTCATCACAACCTTCTCGCGTCTTTCAGACTACTCCGTCAACTGGTCAAAATCAATTATATTACCTTTAACAGAAAACTCGTGGAATCCCGCAGTCCAAAACTCGCATTATTCTTTTCCTACTGGCAACATCAGATATCTGGGCATAAATATTTCCTCCAAACTCTCAGAATTAGTTCACCTGAACTTCACTCCACTTTTGGACAAAGTCTGTGATGATCTGAGGCGTTGGAACAACCTCCCCATCTCCCTTTTGGGACGAATAGCTACAGTCAAAATGAAAATATTACCTAAAATCAACTACCTCTTCTCCATGATTCCATTTAAACCCACATCAAAGTGGTTCCAATCGTTAGACTCCGCTATTGGTAAATTCCACTCAAAGAATAAAAAGGCTAAAATCAGTTTGACTACCCTCCAGAAGAATAAATCCGAAGGGGGACTGGAGGCTCCCAACTTCATGTATTATTATTTATTCAACCAAATACAATATCTCACCAAATGGATACATCCACATGAAGAATATAACTCCTGGCTGGAACTACAACAGTTAGATTGTAACCAGATCAAAATCTCTGACCTTCCCTTTATCACTTCTGCCCTTAAACATCATTCCTGCTTCAAGAACCCTATGATCGCTTCCACCTTGTCTGCTTGGTGGAAAGCACTGGAAATCACAGGCTCCCAATTAAAACCCAGTATACTCTCCCCAATCTGGCACAACCCTGATTTTGCAAACAACAAAATAGCTCTTTATTTCAGCACATGGGCAGAGAGAGGAGTCACTCACCTCCATCACCTTCTGGATGATAACACATTTAGGACATATGTAAACTTATTCCAAACATTTGAAATAAGAAATGGAAATTTTCTTCAGTACCTACAGGTAAAGAAGACTATTACAAGTAGAATTCCATCGCTTCAGACTACTTTACAGCCAACGGATTTACAGCCACCTGAATTTGTCGAATACATTGTGAAACTGTCTCCAAGAAATAAGAAGAATCTCTCAAAAATTTATAGTTTACTCTCAAAGACACACTCTATACACCTACCAACTCAAAAATGGGAAAAAGACGTATCCAAATCTTTTGACTCTGATTTTTGGACCCAGATCTGTGAAAACACATTTAAAATGACTAAAAACACCAACTTACAATTGATCCAATTTAAGGTGCTTCACAGAACGCATATAACGCAATATAAACTGTATAAAATGGGCTTCTCGCGCTCAGACACATGTACGCAATGCACCCAAAACATGACGGACACTTACTTTCACGCTCTGTGGCTTTGTACACCCGGCTATCAATTCTGGGTAACAATCACACAGAAACTCTCC
Source organism: Amphiprion ocellaris (assembly GCF_022539595.1). Classification (NCBI taxonomy): domain Eukaryota; kingdom Metazoa; phylum Chordata; class Actinopteri; family Pomacentridae; genus Amphiprion; species Amphiprion ocellaris. Next base: position 23,078,562 of record NC_072768.1, read on the forward strand.
AATATTTTGGACTGTGGGATTCCGCATTCCCCGAACGTTTGCCTAATTGGTGATCTAACACAAACAGCCCTTCCAGACATTCATATCCAACCCACACTTGCAGCTATCGCCATTGCCAAAAAAACTATTTTAGTTAACTGGAAAGATAAGAAAGCCCTCAACATCATCCATTAGCTGAACCTCCTCACAGAACACATCTCACTAGAGAGAATATCTGCTATCAGAAAAAACCAATTGGACTCCTTCAAAGAAAAATGGTCTCCATTTATTAAATCAATAAATATTAATCTATAGCCTCCGCTTGTATGTGGGCGTATGCCACTTCCCTCATAAAAATTGTAATTATTATTCTGTCTGTGTGTATGGTCTGACTTTTCTTGTCAAAATGCAACATCTGTACATGATATGATGAGGAAGTAGTGTAAAGCCTGAGTCACGTGGTCTCACATGCAGCCTGTCATAATGTGGTGAGAAATGCTTGGTAATAATGATAATAATGCCTTTAATTTATAATGCACTTTACATACAGAATCTCAACGTGCTACAATAGGGAAAGTACAAAAATACATTTACAAAACATTTCAAAAACAATAACAATAGCAACATGTTGTTGGTGTTCAGTTACATTTTTTCAGTAATGGAGATTCAGAGGTAAATACCAAACATATTTGTCATGTGCAATTTAAAGTTCAGCCAGAGTGAGGCAGAGAAACCACAAATAAGAACCTAGTTGTCTTGTGGAGCAGAGTTACATGCCACAAACATTTGGTGTCCAGGAGACTATATTGAGACCTTTCAAAATAAATGCATTGATTTTTTGTTGTGTTTTTAAACACTTCTGTTAAAGATCTCTTGTTGAATTAAGATAAGACACCGGATTGCCTTCATTTTCTCTGCCATACCGGAATAGAAGTCTGTCTTGGAGCTACACCGCCTGGGCAGATTCTGAATGGTGAACTGGTCTTGCAACATTGCCGCGTTAGTTTCAGGCAAACAAAGCAGAACTCCTTATGACATCGAGGACATATAACATTTTTGCAGTTTTGTCTACTATGTTCTATCTTCATGCCACATGTAGGACAGAGTCGGATAGAGGGGCAGCTGGTGACGCCCGCCACCTCCGGCAGGTCGATGGATTTGCATGTCTGCAGCAGTTGCAGGTCCCTGTTGATGCAGTCATCGTTGCCACAGCGGTCCGATCGAGGAGCTGAGCCCTTCCATGGCTTCTGACACTGCCAGCAGAACTGATAGGTTCCCCCCTGATCAGCTGTGCATATGATACATATGACACACAGGTTGGAAAGATCCTTCCTCTCCATGTTTGTTTTGCACTGGGGACACTGATGGGGGAGAACAGTGAAGAAAAAATAAACATCAGTCCACTTGATTTGGTTTTAATGTTTAAATCAGAGTAAATCCCTGAAAAGTCAGCATTAATACAACCACAGAGCACTGGACCACTTACTGGCTGAAACTCGCAGTGTCTAGCAGCAGCCATGCGGGCCATGTTGTCCTCAAAGTGCTGCATTTCCTCAACAGATAAATCTGCCAGTCTGCGCACCTCTTGGTACGACCACGCCTTATTGCACCTTGTGGTCCCCTCTACCAGTGCAGGGCCTTTAAATGTGTAATGCCCCTTAAAACACAAAGAAAAATCATTTTGAAATGACAGAAAGCAATCAAGGGACTTTTTACTTAAGTAGAATATTGAGGTAATTAAGAGATCTGACTCTACTTGAGCATTTCTCTTTCTTGCAAGTTTATACTTCTGTTCTCCTACTTTTCATATATTTTTCACTCCATCAAGGAACATGGAGTTTTGTGGCGATAAGCGTCTGTCTGTCTGTCTGTTCGCAACATTACTCAAAAACCGAATAACGAATTTGGATGAAATTTTCAGGGAAGGTCAGAAATGACACAAGGACCAAGTGATTAGATTTTCGGCTTCTAGTCTGGATCTATGGATTTGTTAAAGACTTCTGTATCATTGCGAGATCGTGGTCACTGTAACTATGATAACAAGTGAACACTACGTCAGTTGCCTGCTGATGATCACAAAATTGCGATCCTACTGCAAATCGACTGCTGTGGACTTATCGGGACTTATCTGTTGGAAATCATACAAGGAACAATTGATTAAATTGTTGGGGTGTTTCCGAGTTCCATCACTTTCCACCGCTCGCTACATATTTAAGTCACGCAATTCGATATCTGTATATAACGTACACATGCATAACACACGCCTGTGCGCAGTGCAAGATCATTTTTTTTGTCGGAAATGACACAACGACTCAGAAGCCTTGGTGGAGTACTGCGCTCTCTGAGTATTTTTCTTGTTTTTAAATCTGTCCTGGCTTTGGTTTCTGCTTTTATATCCATATGGATGAAGCAGAATGCTTGTCGAGCTGATCGGTAGCACAATGAGTAAAACGGTGGTCTCTTAATTTTATCGCTGGATTACGTGGTTTCGAATCCTCTCACCGTACTTTAAAAATACGTGTTTTTTATTTCGGCCCGCACATTTCTTTTTACTGTCTGTAGATGATATTTACATGGATATAGACTTTGTTAAGTAGTGATGCCGACGTTTTTCGGTGAGGTCTTCTTTATCTGGTATCTTTATTTCATGTAAATCCAGGTCTGATCGTGACGAATCTGCGGACGAAACATCTGGAGACGGAAACTATCGCCAGTTAACCTGATCACCAGTTAAACTGGAACACTGGCATGGTTGGAGCAACACACTTGTATTGTCTTCATATCTCAGCGCCACAAATATATTTCAAATTATCAAAGTGTGAAGCAGTACTGGCTGCTCTCTAATTATTGTCTCATCAATCTCCCTCTGTCTTAATTCTCAGAGTCTTGCTGTGATAGATGTAGAGGCCTTCAAAAGCCTCTTTATACCTTTGTTCAAACCATGGAGAGATTATGAGACAACTGGACCCTGGGATCACACTTGAAACAACCACTGCAAACAAAACTTGGATGATGTTCATTTTGTCGTTGACTATCATAGGATAACGTTATTTCTTTTACACCGACAAATCAAAGATAAGATGGTTTTACCTTCGCTGACACGTTTCAACTGCAACTGCAGTCTTCTTCAGAGCGTCATCTGACGTGTGCTGACGTGTCCTTTTTATCAGGTGGCCGGTCTGACAGATCTGTCAGAATCTGTCAGATTGGCCACGCCCCCCGGGCGAGCTGCTCCATGAACCGGGACGAGGGGGTCTACACCCTCTGGCACACCTGGGATTCCATCCTCCAGAGACCACCGGACGGCGGGGGGTGTGGCCTGTCTGACAGATTCTGACAGATCTGTCAGACCGGCCACCTGATAAAAAGGACACGTCAGCACACGTCAGATGACGCTCTGAAGAAGACTGCAGTTGCAGTTGAAACGTGTCAGCGAAGGTAAAACCATCTTATCTTTGATTTGTCGGTGTAAAAGAAATAACGTTATCCACTACAAACAAAGCTGATGCATTTTAAGTCTTTGTTGCCATTTTTTTTGCATCTTTGTGGCCCTTTTTAAAATACCTTTTTCATTAGATTGCATCTCTCTGGTCATCTGATGTGTCGTTGTAGGCTTTTCGTGTGTCTTTCCTGTGGTTGTGTGTCTATTTGTGCTCATTCTAGGTCTTTTTACTCAGTTGACATTTCTTTCTGGATATTTTTGTGTGCCGTGATTGTTTTGTGTCGTGTTTGATGTGTCTCTGCTGTTGTTGTGCATCTGTTAATTTTGTGACGTTTTAGTCACATGACATCTCTCTCCGATCTTTTAGTCTCTTTTTGTGACTGTTTTGGATTTATTTGGGTTACATATCTTATTAGTCAGTGTTCGTCTTTTTCTTTTCATTTTATGTTTTTGTGTTCATTTGGACTGGACTTTGTGTCCCCTTGCTGTCCAACTGTGTAGTTTTATCTCAGTTTGTATCTTTTATGTGTTCTTTTTGCAATTCTTTTTCATTCCATCTCTTCCTAGGCCGTTTTCATCTCTTTCTGGATATTTTAGGTTTCTTTGTGGTTGTTAAGCATCCAGTTGTGGTCCTTTTCTGCCTCCCTTTGCTATTTTGCATTTCATTTATTTGAATTTTGCAGCACTTTTTATTTGGTACTGCCTCATTATAGTTGATTTGCTTGTATTTCCAGTTGTCTTGGGAGTATCCATTCATATTTCTCTTTCTGTTCATTTGAATCACATTTGAAATTGCCTGCCCTTCTTTTGCTGCTGTGTTGTGGCTCTTCGTGGCCATTGTGAGTAATGATTGCATGTCTTTTGTTTCCCTTTATGGTTGTTTAATTGACTTGCCAGCAAGAAATGTTAATTATCACTTCAAACACAGGCTCTGGACCAAAGCCTCCTGCCTCTTTAGGCCTCTGGGCCTGTGCCTGGTCGGCCTGTTCAGTAATCCAACTTGCAGAACTTGATTTTGAACTCAAGCCAAGATCCCACACCTTCAAAAGTATGCTAACAAGGCTAGAATTATAGAATAGAGTTTGTGAAGTTATAATAATGTAATTATTTTTCCACAAGTTTGTGATTTTACTTTTTCAACTCATGACATAAAAGAGACCCAAAACAAATGTTAGTGCTGATTAACAGACTTTCCTGAACAACCACAGCCACTTCAATGAAAGTTGTGAAATAAACATCCCATCTTCAGTAAAAAATCACTTGGTCTGATGCTGCAGTGTTCAGAGTAAAAGGGTCCTTCAAAGCTGGATTCTGCTGAGGCAGGTCAGAATGTCTCTCTGAGGGTTGGGGATCTGCTCTGCAACGAACAGCAGGACTGGAGAAAAAATTTGCACAACTCTGCATCTTGTGAAACAGCTGGTGGTGCTGTTTTTAAATGAGGATTAATAGACTTCAGTCACAGAAAGAGGGTACTGACCAGATGAGTAATGTTTTATATATACATATATATATATTTATATGTGTATATAGCCTGTGATTGCTTTATTAAACAAGATGCAAGCCTGTTTAAGTGATTTAAAGCTGCATTTAGTGCTCAGAGTAGATTCTGTGGAGTTCTGAGGAGAGAATAGTCCTCTGAAGTGCTTCACCCAGCATAACCTGAGTGACATCCACACTCTCTCCACACTGCAACCTTCTCATCAGGCGGCCGGTGATTGGTGCTGCCTGTCAGACGCTCCTGCAGATTCATGACATCAGATACTGATGGCCTCCCAAGTTGTTCATTAAGCATCTGAACAGAATGTCTGTATGAGTTCTCACAGGATTGTGAAATCACCACATCTACTGTATGAGGTATACACTGCAGAACAGTAAATATATTGCAGGAGTTTTGCCAAGTAACTTTTATGACCCGCGTCCCGGGAAAAGCCGGGACGCGAACCAGGGACCTTCTTGCTGCAAGGCGAAAGTGCTAACCACTACACCACTGTGCAGCCTGACATATATATATATATATATATATATATATATATATATATATATATGTCATAAAAGTTACTTGGCAAAACTCCTGCAATATATTTACTGTTCTGCAGTGTATATATATATATATATATATATATATATATATATATATATATATATATATATATATATATATATATATATATATATATATATATATATATATATATATATATATATATATATATATATATATATATATATATACATATATATACATATGTCACAAAGTCTTTTAACACCAGCAGGGCTCTTCCATGTACATTTTACCACACTGGTGGCCTGTGTTTTATTCTTTGGGGTTGTGTAGGTGGGAGGGGGCTCGCTCCAGAGACAGAAATAAGATGATTAAGAAGGCAAGCTACACAACTGGTGTTGAGCTGGAATCAGTCCAACAGGGGGCTGGGGTGAGAATGCTCAGGAAACTGATCTCTACTATGAGCAATGCTTCTCACCCACTACACAATCTGGAGGTGTTTCAGTAGAGTACCTTCAGCCACAGACTCATCCCCCCTCAGTGCAGTTCTGAGCGCAGCAGGAAATCCTGAATGAAATTTCATTGTATATGGAAGTGTGCAATGACTAATAAAGGTTTGATTGATTCCTACCAGCTGCAATCATTCTTTTCAATTCACAGTAATTAACATTAATATTTTAACTCATGAGTTATATTATGTGTATGTTTTTAACTTATATACTATGTATATTGTAGCATACTAAGGAGCAGAACATTCCAGAGCAACACACAAAGGTCCAAAGACCCACCCCCAAAGCTATAAATCTAGTAAGACACCATTTCAGAAGACAGCTAACCCAAAATTCACCTCCAACAGGAACATCTGCTGATCAGATGTTTATGAATAAAGGACCACTCACGGCACTTTTGGAGACAACAGGATGCCTCCTACCTCCACTAGAATCTGATAAGGGTCATAAAGTGTCAGCTGTGAGGAAAACCACACCTCTGCAGGATTGGCCTTCTGACCTTCTGATCTCCCAACCTGACACACAGAACTTTCTACACAGGAGTGAATAGAACACTTTAAATCAGAACATTAAAGAAATGCACCATCATTGGAATGATGATCTGGACCCAGTCTCTGATACCAGATTGATCAGGACCAGGATGGAAGAAGAACACATGGAATCTGAAGTATTTATGGAAGAAGCACACATATGATACACAAACACCCCCTCCTCTCTCTCTGTCACAGACCACAGCCATAAAAGACACAGAGAGACTTTTCACTCTTTCTTGAGTTTAGTTCAGTTTTTGTTTTTGACCTTAAGAATGTAACTTGGGCTTTTAGAAAAATTCAACTTGGGCTTGTAAGAATGGGTTTGTAACAAAGGATCTTAGAAAAATTGACTCTCAGAAGAATGCAACTAGATTTAGGAATTATTTAAGATCTACGACAGCGCGAATATTTTCTTGATAACTATGAGCTATGACTCTTAATGTTTTTACTTCAGCACACTTTTGCAGCACAAACCTGCTAAAGTTCCTTCTTGTCTCTGCGTTCCTGAACATCTCATCCTGCAGATCATCACAGCTCCACATCCTGCAGCAGCCTTCCTCTCACTACTACAAAGGCTACGCAAGTATCACTTTCCTTCTGCTAAACGGGTGAATTTACAAATTATAATTTGTTTTCCAATTCCAAACTCTAAATTCATCACTTTTCTACCAACTGCTTCCAGTGACGATCACAGTTCATTAGTTTATCTGCATTTATTCATTCATTTATTCACTGTTTGATGTTGCAATACCATTGTTGTTTATGGTTTGTTTGCAGTATTAGTTAATAAATGTTTGTGTCTCACTATCATCGGTTCTACCGTGTATTTCCTTGTTTTGGGAACTCGATTTCAGAGTTTATGACTTTCAGAATAAGACTAATCAACTTCATTTTAATCAAAGTCGCTTTGAGACTTAGCTTAAATTGATAATTTCCTCAGGTAAGCTGAGGATGGTGCCCCTAAATTAACGAGTGCAATTTTAATCATAAAGTGTAGTTTCTACCATTTCTACACGTTCCGCTACAATATGGACATACTGATGACTATTAGTGTTGGTGTTCTGTCAGGTCTGTGGGTTGTCTGCGTGTTTACATGCTGCCATTAGAAGTAATTCCATGGAAAGGATTAGCAAAGTATTATTCTATTATTCTATTCTAAAATGAACAATCCATAGACCCTGGTGTCATCCTATGCATTGTAATACAATACAACTTGAACAATCATGCGTACTCTTGCAGTGCTGGACAGTAGTGTTGCTACAAGTAGTGGTGTTACTAGTTTACCTGTCTTTGTCCATAGGATAACAGTGTTATTTCAAATATGTCAGAGACAGATACACAGGTATGTATTCCAATCTATACTGTAGTTGCACTTTTGCAGTCTTTGTTTCTTGGAAGATATTGGATTTTTGAGTTTTACCTTTATAAGCTTTAACCCTCGTGTCGTCCTACGGGTCAAAATTGACCCATTTTAAAGTTTGAAAATGTGGGGAAAAAATACATTTTCACAGTGAAACTTCTGATGTCCTCATTTTCAACATTTTTGGGAAATCTTTGAACATTTTTGGTGGAAAAAAATGTTAAAAATGCTGGATTTTGGTTGATTTATTTTGTGAATGTTTTTAAGAAAATCTTAGAAGTTTTACTGATATATATGTAATCACTTTAGATATTTTTAGGATTTTTTTGGAAGACTTTTACAAATTTTTTCAAAGTGTTTACAAGAATTTCCTTGCCAAATTTGGGGGATTTAAAAAAAAAACTTTTAAGGGAAACTTTTAAGGAGTTATTGGATTTTTCTTCCTGAAGGTTTTGCAAATTTTCAGAAATTTGGGGATTTTTTTTGCTGAATTTCTGGATTTTTTTCAGACAAGGAAACAATATTTTTTGGTGGCTGTAAATGAGGACAACAGGAGGGTTAAAAGTGTTATTCAAATGAAACCAAATGAGAGGTTTAGAGGGGATCTCTGTGGTTTAAGTGCACTGTAATTTAGTGTATTTGTAAGAGTATATGTGCACATATGCAATAGTAGGTCAAGTAGACATTAGTCAAGTTGGTTTCACAGCAATATCTTTTTAAAATTACATTATTTATTACATTAGATGTCCTTTTTCTTGCAAAATTTAGTGTTTAAGTTTTATATTTGATGTCAGTGTGATTCTTTATGCAATCATTTCATACATATTAGATATTGACACTGCAGCCAGGCGGCCTGGATCATAGTAAATGACTTCTCATATGAGTCACTATAAGTAGAATGTTTCTGAGATTGGCTAGAAGATCATAAATCAGTGGAAAAGTTCATTTCAATGTAGAGGAAATATATGCTGTGCAGATACTATGCAGTCTGCTACAGCAATGGACAGATCAATATCATAGCAATCAACACTGTTAAAGCTGAACATGCCGGATTGCAGAAACCAGCAAGAGTAACTGGGTTTTGAAAGCATACAAGCTAATAAAAATCACACTCGCGCCCCTCAGGACTCCCTCCAAAGCCTGGTCTCCAAAAGACATGAACACACGCTGTCAGTACAGCTGGAGGACTAATCCACGACAAAGAGTGTTGGTGGGGAGAGGACTGACTACCTCATGTCTAAAATCAAACAAATAGGCTACATCATCATATTTGCAAAAATAAACTCAAAACCATTATAGACTAACATAAGACAAACATCATAAAATGACATCTGCTCGCGAGTTTACAGTGTAGGCAGGCAGCAAACATTAACAGACAGTGAAGCTGGAGGAGGATGCAGACCACTGAAGGACACCAAATACAAATGGGCACGGTCATCCGGCATGTTTAACAGTGCATGTTGTTGTAGGTTTAGGTGAAACTGTGAAATGTAGCTGCCATTGTTGTGCTGTCTGATCATGGGGTCTTACATCATGTCCACTTGTCCGTGTAAACTCTGGTGACATGCAGTGAGAGCAGACGGGCAGAAAGTGCACAGGTAGGTCATCCAATCATTTCATGTGGAGTGAGTGCAATGATTAAACAGGCTTTTTACAGGCTTGTGACTCCCACAGATATTTTTTTTCTTTTATTATCAGACCCTAAGTTTATTGAGTGCTGCCAGGCTGTAAAGATACTTAAAGAAATATAACATAAAATGTCTGTGTAATATATTTCTTACTGCAGCTTTAATTTTCCAGCACCAAATATAAAAACAACAATCAAAGCTCCCCTGAATTGTGCTTCAAAGATTTCTGCACCTCACTTCTGTGTGTTTAATGTCATTTAATCGTAATGCTACTTACTAGATTACTCACCATGAAACAACTGCAGGTCGACACTTAACAGCCTGAGGCAAGAGAGTGTAAACGAGGGCAGCTTACATGATACTCAGAAATAATTAATAACGCTGTAAGTAATAATGAAATAATTACAGTTGGAGTAAAACTTAATTTGGCGACAGTCCAAAATAACTTGTAAAATAACGTGTATCATATGAAAATGCACAACAGTCCTCGGTGTGTAAAGAGACAGTCTCAAATTTCAAATTCAGTCTCTGTCCACTAAACCACATCCCAGGATTGTTTAACTCTGGTTACTCTTGGGGTGAATTTTGTCCTCTACGAGACTGCCTTACAATACTTTACATCATATAAATGGAATAATTTCTAAAGGATTAGAAAAGTTTAGTGTCTTTCTCTTCTTGCTGATTTTAAACTTCTGTGACTGATTGTGTATGTTTTACTATTTCTCCTGTATAGTGTTCTTTCTCTGTTGATCTCAATGAGAACCACTGGAATTGAAAAAAGGCTCTGCAATAAATTATAAAAGGAATACATGACGAACTAAGGTAAACTCAAGCAATCACAGTAAACCAAGATGTCATGTGTACATGTTTTTTAAACCCTTGTGTTCCTCACTGCTGAGTGTTTGTCATGTTAGTAAAACGACAACATTACAGGCTTTACATTCCTAAATAGAGGACTAATAGCATAGGGGGTTAATATGGAAATTGTCGGTTTCCCTAATTAGACACAATCCTAAAATGTGAGTGGAAGTATTTATGGATTACTTGTACTGTCCCTGGTTGGTTGTGTAGATGCTGCTACTGCCATCTTCTGGCCAGATTTCACCACGTCAGACATCTGAAAGCACTACTTCTTTCTTGAACTGAAATTGGCTTTACAGAAAATAATCACACGAAAGAAATACAGAAACTCTGAGAAGGAAAAGAACCCTGAAAGTAAAGGTTTCTCAGCATCAGTGTTGGAGAAATGCTCATTTTCCCCACATCTTCTGGTCAGGTAAAAATATTTGTGAGAAGAAAAACTAACAACATTATTGAAAAAGTGGTCACAGTGGGCAAAAAATGAATGGATATGGTAAGAAATATATTTATGATTGGAAAACAGAAGATGTTTTCTCTGAGGAGAAAAATGTTGAATTAATCAACTTCACAGCAAATGCTGAAAATGTCGTCATACAACCAAGGACTAAAGTTCAAAGACAACACTGGAATATAATTAAATGAAAGAAACAGGACTGATAAAACCAAGAAAGCCACAGAGAGTTGGTCATTTTTGACAGATGGCGTTTATTCTCACCAGGCATCTGACATTAGAATCGCTACAGAGTCCACCATTGAGAAACGGCAGCTAAAACTCCAGAGGGGGGACGCCCAGGATATATGGAACAAAGAGAGCATAACAAACAAAACAAAGAAAAAAAAAAACTAACCGTAGGCCACTAAACAAAATCTGCCACCTCACTGGAGGAAAAGCTCAGTTCAAAAGGTCAGCATTACTAATGCTGCTCGTCAGTCTTCCTGCCAATTCTGGTCCTCTCAGCTCTAGTGTGAGACTGCGTTCAGATTGGTGGTCCCACAAAACAAACATTCAGTCAGATTTTTTTAAATTTAAATACAACGTTTACATACATTAGTTATGTATTTGAATAACGCCTACAGCTGCTGTTTCACTGAACATTCATAAGTGACGGCACACAATCGCAACGGAGAGATCGGTTACATCAGGGAGACCAAGAGGGCCCCCAGGAAGGCCCCACAAGGATCAGAACTGGGAGACAGATGTTGGTCAATGCAGTTAGGAGCACAACACTGGCACAGTCTGAAGGCCTCTCCTCTCAAGAACAAAAAGATACTATTACATATATATATACACATAGCTACGGTACCGAGTGGACCTCACCCGGAGTCCACGACAAGAAGCCCTCTTATAGGGTTGAAGAAGGTGAGCATACGCCTTAGCAGCACGGGAAATCGACGACAACTCAGTAGTGTAGGTTCAGTGAGTGTTAACAGCATGTGTGAGGAGTGAAGATACATTATTACACACAATGAAACATGAACAAGTGTAGAATATCCTCAGCACTGAACCCGCTCACATTTAACAAGGATTAAGTGAATCTCAAAGACTAATTGTGTTGATTTTTGTACAAGTGCTCAAGAGTTAAAGGAAGAGTTTGACATGTTGGGAGATGAAAAGAATGTTATCACTCTCAGTTATGTGATGAATATAAAACCACAGCCAGCAGCTGCTTAGCTTGGCATAAAGGCAGGGATACATTGAGCCCAGCTTTGGCTGAAGGTGACACAATCAGCTTATTAGCAGCTTTAAAGCGCAGTATTTAAAATATAACATATTTTGTTTAATCTTTAGACATATCAATGTGTAAAAATGGAATTGGAAAAATAAATGTAAAGAGCTTTGCCAAGAAACATTCTGGCACATGAGCCCCTGTAAAACCACAAATTGTAATTTTTACACTTTCTACAGATGAAACAGATGAGATATGCCATTTTAATTAGTGAGCTTTAGAGGTGGCTGTTTAATGGACAGATGCAAGAGTGATATAAATCTTCTCAACTCAGCAAGAAAAGCAAATATTTCCCCACATGTCAAACTTTTGCTTTAAGTAGTACTCTTAATGTAAAGTGTGTTCTGTAGATGAGTGCAGCACAGGATAGCAAAGACAACAGGTTGCACAATTTTGGTCGCTGATCTAAAGCTGCTGCAGAAATTGAAGAGAGAAGAGCACAAAAGCAGGAGAGTCAGGGAAGTTTCTGGGTACAGTGATTTGTCTTTGTCACATAATGTAAAGCCACTTTTGTTACTCTAGGGAATAGGAGTGAGGGGGCATTGGTTCTGTTTTGAGTGCAGAGAAAGAATTCCAACAAACTGGAGAACTGGGTTGTGAAGACCAGCTACCAACCCATTAGCTCTGCGACACACTCCTCTTTTAACATTATTACCTTTTTGTTTCTCTGTATTGTATCCTGCACAGCGCTGGAAATATGCTGAGCTGCAGAGAGGCTCTACGGGTGTGTTTATCGTATCGTTTAACATTTTGTGAGTACAAGTTCGCATCATGATCCATGATGAGAATCGATTACAGCGCAAAAGTGAGAAAGATGATTTATGTTGAAAAGAGTCATTAATAATACAGTAAACTAAAGACCCTCTGAGCATAGGCAGTCTAAGAAAAGAACTCATGTTTACTTGTGCTGAAGTGACATTACAAGTGATTCCTCTTGGCTCAGTCATAAAGGTTACATGGCATGGAAGGTAGGAGTAGTAGGACTCAGTGTTAGGGGTCAAAGTGCAGGGCAGCGGCATCAAAGAACGCTGTTATGTCCTTCTAGAGTCAAATCAATCACGTGGCTCTGTGTTCAGTTACTGGCCACCTCGTCTGCATTGTCAACCACCTCTAAGGTGCTGTCCAGTCCACCGCGTGCACGCCAGATCTTCACAGTCCGGTCACTGAAAGACGGGAACACAAAATAGTAAGAAGCAGCAAAAATGAAAGATGTCATGATTCAGATACACAGAAAAAAAGTGTTCTATATCCTCTAAATTTAAAACTTAAAAAAAGTCCTTTTAAGGATCTTTTTATGAGTATTTTGCACTACCATGTACACTGGTGTTTGAAAATAGTGCATCACTTACTTTTACATTTCTAACCTATCCTAACAATGCCATGTTACATTAAAGACGCCCTTTGTTGAAAATAGATTTTTTTCATTTGTTAACAGGTCCATGTGGTGCTTTTATATGCTGGAAGACACATCATCAATATACAGTCAACAGAATCAGAATACTAGGGTTCATATGTAACAAATACAACGAACCAATCCGGTCAACATGCAGGCTGAAGCTTTCTCTATCATTATTCTGCTCCACAATCAATTCCTGGTTCAAATATATATGGCTGGCCAATATCACAACTTGCCACTGGTAAACATAAAGTAGTTTTACAGTGTTTTAAACAGCTGAAGGTGAGCTGGTTTGCTTGAGATGCAACAAGTGGCAGAGTAGTGGGGGGGATTTAGAAGTGGGAACTTCACTGACCTCTCCATTCTAGAGGAAGCAACGGTGTAGAGCCGCATCTAAAACAATTTTATGGCTAGAAGGAATTATTTTCATTTTAAAAAAAAATACTACGAGATGAGTTTTTAGGGTTTTAATCAGAGTCCAGAAAAGGACTTTAACAACTAGCAAAACAAACAGAAATGTGCAAACGATATTATTATTATTAGTTCAGACAAAGCAAACTCATTTTTGACAGGTGCTGTCGAAATATTTCAAAATTCTTTATAAAGAGCTAGGATTCGTAGAAAGGAGTTTTGCTAAACACAAGATTTACGGCTGAATTTAATCAGAAACCCTTCAGTTTATCATTTTAATTGAAAAAATTCTCTTATCCCATGCAACCACTAGAAAATGAGGCCATATATATGTTTTTCACATGACTATAGCAATTTTAAGGGGTGATGCACTTCTTTTGAACATCATGGCATTAGTGGATGGCTGATCCACACTCGGTTAGGAAACATGCCATCCATCCAGAAAGACCAGAATTAGAAATCATTAATACATATCAAAAAATGACCTGTAATTTAATTAGACTTTTAAATAATCAAATGCCCAGAGAGAAGTAACAGATTCAAGATTAAAGCATGGTAAAAAAGCCTCAGTTGAAATTGCTTTCCTCAGATTCAGAAGATGAGAAATAATATATTCTCCAGAAATGAAGCAAACAGCAGTTGTTGGTAACAAGCAGTGTGTGTGTGAATACATGGTGTCCACCAGGAATATAGCTTTGCAAATTAATTTTAAAAAAGTACGGTACAGAAAAGTACAAGGATCTTAAAACCACCTGAAAGCCAGCGTATGTGTGTGTTGATGTATGTGTGAGACTCACTCGGAGGCGGTGAACAGGTGGCTGCTGTTGGTAGAGATGCCGTTGATGGGGCTCTCGTGACCCTTAAGCTCCCCCAGAGTCCCCAGTGTGTCCGTGTGCCATAGCTTCAGCACCCCACCTCTGCAGCCGCTCAGTAAGGCTGGGGAACCAGGGACAACACCCAGTGCACAAACCCAGTCACGGTGAGCATTCGGGACTTGCTGAGGAATGAGGTTCATAAAAATGTAATTAGTAAACACAGTTTCATGAGTGATTTCTTTAACTCGTGAAAGAATTTGTACTTCCACAGTATATGAAAATATTATTTGACAGTAACTTGTGGATAGGCAAAGACAGATGGATAACTTTGTTTAATTGAAATTATTCAGAAGTTTTAAATGTACAATATTAGCATTATGAGACACAACATGTCATTATATGGTAAAGGGTTATGGGAAGCCCTAAGAACAGATTTTACTGCAATTTTTCCAGGCTTCCACCTTTAATGCTGCTGAGTAGAAGTATCTTCTTTACCTTTACAAATACACAAGTGGAAACTGTCTGGAGTAATATTCTCTTGCAATATTTAACACTCAGCTAAAATTGGCCCTGTCTTCAGTATTATTTTTAGAATCAAAACCTACCAAAAAACGTGCATTAAATGAAACAGCTGCATGTCTCTTTCCATTCACACTACGTTTGTTTAATATTTATCACCTCACTCATCCACTACCTGCAGTAGGTCCTTGCGGTCCAGGTCCCATTTCTTGATGCCGTTGTCTCGGGAGCCGCTGAAGAAAATGTCCCCCTGGACCACTAGTGACTCAATACCATCATAATGTGGTGGTTCAAAGTTGTGTGTAGGGCTGATGCTCCCCAGAGAACCTTCAGTCACATCAAACAGCTGCAACAGTCAAAACATCACATGTTAAAGGTGTGATATATTTTGTGCTTTGCTGTGAAATAAAAGTGTATCTCTCACTAAATAGGTAGGAGCATACTGTATGTCAAGAGCAAGTGTGTTAAATGCAGCAAACACTGTGAAACACACCTTGATGTAATGGTCCTTGGACCCGGTGATCACCAGGTCTTGGTTGTTTCCAGATTGATCCACAGTCAGACACATGACTGGACCAAGGTGACCGGTGAGTTTCCCAGTGGATGCAAATCTGACAGGAAAAAAATGTAACAAACACTTAACTTAAATGCCAGTGTCTAAAAAAAGAAAAAACAAAATGACACCAAATTTCATGAAATTAAATTGCAGATTTACTCATCATATTACTTAATACTTAACAAATAATTCACTTGTGGTAAAATGCACCATGTAGGTAAACACAGTTTGTTTATGACCCTTAAGCGGTTCAGTCTCAGTGCAAGTTATAGCGTCTTCTTCCAGAGCATATTGATGAAGAGCTATTTTAATTATCCAGAGCATCAGGTACGAACCGTTTTTATTTTCTAAGATGAGCAAAAAGGTAATTCATCAAAGCAAATACCAGCTGGCTGTCAGAAAGAGATGACAGCTTTGGATTGGATGCTTGTCAAGTTTTCATGATGAACTGGGTCATCCAAGTGTGCAGCGAAAAGAGATTGTGCTTTATATTAACTCACGGAACGTGTTCTGCATATGAAAATGTTGCTGCAGTATCACTGTACAAATGGTGGGAATGATAAACAGACTGTCAGCGGGGCTCACGTCAGTCTCGCTTTCAACACAATACTTCAGACAAATCCAGGTTCTTTGTACTGACATTTTCTTACGGTAAAATACTTTATAGTTACTGTAGCAGCTGAATGTTAAATGTAATGTAACACTGAAACTAAATCTCAAATCGCGTAATTGTGTTATTTGAGCAAACATGACAAGTTAATGATACACTTATTATTTGTTACTATACCGTCTGTCCTAACATTGAGATAATATAAATGGTAAGAAAGCTTCTCGGTATCCAGTAGTTTTACAGGTATTCTGTCGTGAACTAAGTCTTACAGGCTTTTTGGCTTGTTAGTGACAGTACATAAATATAATCTGCAAAAAAAAAAAATCCAACAGTTGTTAAGGTATTTCACTATAAAGAAACTGTTAGATAAGACTGACATTGCAATGTCTAAAAACCACCCTGATGACTACAAGACTGTCAGTGTCTTGGTGTTCAGGATACAGTGTTATCCTCAGCATCTCTGCTCACCTTCTCAGGTCCCACACTCTGACTGAGTTTCCAGCAGCAGCATACAGAACCGTCCCATTGGGGTTGAGCGCGATCTGGTTGATCTGGTTCTCTCCTGCTGGGATGGTGACTGTCCGGCTGGTGTTAGATGCACAGGCATCCCCAACATTAACCTGACCAGAGGACCTGGAGACACATTGATGATGCATGAATAAATGTGCAACAGATAATTAGGCAGTAAAGAGGAAAAGATGCACATACTAATGATGTACTAAAGTGTGAATGACTTTCAAGGCTAAAATACAAAATGTTTTGGTTAAAAAGTGACATTAGTCACATTCAGAAATGCATAAAAGTTACTGTGAAAACAATAACAGATCAACAGATTTACATAACATATGAAGTGCTCAGCAATATTAATTATATCTGGGAAATGCTGAGGATCTGCTGAACATGAGAAAAAGGTTTTCCAGACTGGAATCTGATCAGCAGAGGCAGACCTACTCACGTTAGCGTTCGGATGCACTTGGCTGAATCCCGGATGTCCCAGACTTTGATATAGGAAGTGGAGACGGTGAAGACTAAACTGGAGCTGTAGCGGACTGACACCACATTGTTGGGGTGACCAGCCAGGGACATTATCTCCTGACCTGTCACCAGATTCCACACCTTACAGGTTCGATCTGCAAGAAAAGACAGAGTCTGTCATTTTCATCACCATTTATTATGATGATAGAAATACAGGAAGCGTGCTGAGAGGAGGATGTTTGAACTGAGGCAACAGAGTAGAGCTAAAGAACAGGACTGATGGAGTAGGAATTATACTGGAGCAAGACAAAACCTACTAGAATTGATAACTATTCCAAGTAATGGAACTACTTGAGCATTTATGGGAATAAATGAACAAATTAGTCTAGCAGAATGCTAAACAATTTACCTTTATTTATCATCTGTTAAAGCTCCTTCACCATAAGAACTTTGCTATATGTATGATGTCATTTTATTTCATCACCTCATTTATCCACATACTGTGCAAATGTCAATCTTAATTAATGCCTGTCAGGTTTTATTTGCTGCTATATAACAGCCTAACAGCATGTCAAAGTGTAATAAATTACCGGTGTGAGAACAAGGAGACAAGCGAGGAATAGTGATTAGACATGTAGGAAGAGAGAGGAGGTGAAGCAAGCACAGAAGGAGGAAGGATTGTGGTCAATAACCTTTGGATCCAGTGAACAGAAGGTCATCAGTGGAGTCGACACATAAAACAGCTTTACTATGTCCCTCTGCCACGTGAACACACTGTAAAGTTGCAGACCGGCTGCTCTTTGTGGATGGCACTGGGTTAATGACACCCCTGGAAAACACACACATATATGACTATCAAAGGGGGCAACATGGACCTAACCTTGTCGTATAATCTAGCACAGATATAAATCACACCCACACTACTAGAGTCATGCACAATACGCAGCTCTTGAGGCTGTTTAGCACAATGCTGCAAATCGAAAATAGAAAAAGAGGAAAATAACACTCGAAAGATAAATAATAAGACAGCCGTGGACAGGGGAACCCTTGTGCTGAAAAGAAACAAAAGACAAGCCAAGAATCTAAACATACTTATGAACATCGAGATGTTTCTGTTCTCCAGGTTCTAATAGATAAAAACACCCAAAGAGCTGCAGACAGACGACAGCAGTGTCGGCCCATCAGGGACAGAATGTTCAACAGCATCACAGGAAACCTGATCGATCGTTAATCGGCTGCTCATGTTGACAAATTAGCATTTGATAGGGTTTCTGTACAATCGCTACACTCCAACAGTCATAGCTATCACTATCAGCGAAGCAGCAGGATGAACTGGTGATGTACTGCAGATCTAGATGTCAATATTGAGCAGTTGTGAATGACTGAGGTTTAAAAAGCCTATAGTGCACATAATAAAAGCTCCACTGAAAAGAGAAAAGGCGAATGAATAGAGGGGATTACTGCGGGTTCAGTCAAAATACCAGTAATAAGCTTGACATGATGACAGGGTTTGTGTTTATTGTAATTATCTATGGATCCC
Organism: Amphiprion ocellaris; assembly: GCF_022539595.1. Classification (NCBI taxonomy): domain Eukaryota; kingdom Metazoa; phylum Chordata; class Actinopteri; family Pomacentridae; genus Amphiprion; species Amphiprion ocellaris. The sequence continues at coordinate 23,097,425 of NC_072768.1, forward strand.
GAAAGGATATCTACTCAATGACTAACCGCTTTCTTTTGGTTAACTCTCAAATGCGGGCAATACCGCAGTGAGGAATGAAACCCCAGGGAGGATCTGGTTACAGGAAAGTCTGATAAACTGCTCTGCAGCCTTGATGTTTGTACAGATAATGCAGGTAGTGATCAGGAAAGGTTAAAATCCACACCACATGACTGTGTTCAAGAATCACATTTGCCCAGCACACCAAAGGTGAAATTTCACTAAACCATATGGCAAATCAAAGTTGTACTTATGTGGTTTGGAGAAAGGAGGGGAAATGCAGCAGAGGATTTTGTTGGAAGACTGGTGGAGGCATCCAACCATCCTAGAGGGAACAATAGTATCAGATATTCCTGAGAGCTGATTAGCTACTGATAACACTACTTCTTATTTCTAAACTTTTCTTAATTAATGAGTGTGAGGTACAATGTCAAAGTCAATGTTATATATGGATTTTAAACAGTTTTATTTCCTATTATAAAATGAAAAAAAAAAATGTGTCTAAACATTTGAGGTGATGTGGAACCTCGAACCTGCTGGTGCACATAGACATGGAGTAATCATTGTTCAAAGCAGACTAAACTTAATAATACTTGAAGACATCAATATGTAAGCATTTTCAAGACAATATTTGCTTATAACTGCAACATTGCATTACCACGCAACAATGCACCGCTGCCCGCTGAACGAAATCAAGATGTTTACTATGATGGATTATCTGTTTGTTTAATTTTCTATTGTATCTAATACACTGAAATGAATGGAATACAGTGGAGACATGGAAGGTGGAAAATATACATATTTGCCACAACATTAAAACCACTGACAGATGTAGTAGCTAACACTGAATTTTCTGTTACAATGACCTTGATCAACGTGTGCAATAAATTGCAGCAAGTGAAAAGTGAAGTTGATGTGTTGAATGCTAGACAAGTACACAGGACAAATAATATAAGTGACTTTGACAAGGACCAAATTGTGATGGCTTGACGACTGGATCAGGGCATCTCCAAAACAAAAGGTCTTGAGGGGTGCTCCTGGTATCCGGTGGTTATTAGCTACCAAAGTGGTTCAAGGAAGGACATCTGGTGAACTGACAACCAGGTCATGGACACATAAGGTTCAGTGACGCATGTGGGGAACAAAGACTGGCTGACATGGTCCTTTAAGACAGAAATGTTTGTCACAAATTGCTGAAAATCTTCGCAAAATGATCAGTAGTATTGGGCAGAAAATTGGGCCAAAAAAGCAAAACCACTGGAACGTTTTTTTTTTTCTTTTTTGTTGTTCAAAAAAACAAAAAAAAAAACCCCAAAAAAAACAACCCAGGGATTTAGTAGACTCATCCTACGGCCTAACAATGGCCACGCTTGCATGTAGTAATAATGGTCATTGCACACCAGAAAAAAAAGGATAGATAAAAAATGAGGACAGTCTCCATTAAAAATGTCACAGTGAGCCTGAAGGTGGAGCCAGATTAAATGCCACGTTGTAGCTGACAGGGTTTATCCTGGTAGTCCAGTGGTCAAAACACCAACCAGTTAACTGCAGCAATCCTGGTTTCGTTCTAGTCAAGGAACCTTGTCTTGGCTATTTACTTTTCTTTCTCCGTGGCTGCTGCCTTTACGTTAACCCAATGTGTGTGTTGTACATGAATGAATGAATCACACTATGTTGAGATGGCATCTACTAGTTCTGCCACATGGCATGAATGCAGCAATACACAGTTCTGACTGGCCACATCCGCTTACACACTGACCATGCATGTAGGAGTGCAGATTGAATGTACAGTAAATGTTGTTTCAAGCCAGCAAACAACTCATGTGCACAAAGTATGGAAGTAAACACTGGCACGTGATGCCAACAACAGCTTTATACCACATATACATACGTTTTAGTTTAGAAATGTAGTAAGTAATTCACTGTATTCAAGTACAGTATTCTGAGGCAGGACAGCAGGAATAAGAAATGTTTGTAAAAAAAAAAGAGTAGACAGCCAATTTTCTAGCATTCAGCATATTTCTCCATTTAAGTCTCAATAGAGAGAATTTGCTGATCAGACAAAGAAAGAGAAAGGACAGTGTGATTTCCTCAATTAGTAGAATGCAGATCATAAGGACATCAGAAGCAGAGGCATTGATAAGCAAGTTGAACACTGAATTTGAGTCAAAACGTCCAGGAACAAAAAGAGAAATCTTCAGTTATGGCTCATAGGAGAGACATAATATGACTTTAAATTCAGCATAGAACTTGGCAGGTGAAACAAGATACAGAGCATTATTGATTCAGTTGACATCACATGCTTCTTCAAAGTAGGAAATCGAAAGGAAGAGTATTAGTAGAGTCAAAGTCAAGTTACTTTGATTTTTTTTTTCGGCTTTGCAGCCACAATGTTGGCAGCAAGCTCTTACTGTTTAATCTCCTTGACCTTTGCCTTGTCAGCCGCTGCTTGTGCCTTGTCATACGTCTTCCTGCGAGAAAGCGGGGAAGGCTCTGGAGCTCGCTTTTCCACACCTGACGAAGTTCTGGAGCCACAACTGATTGTTCAGTTTTACAATTTTTTCCCACAAACAACACAAAGACAGTATACAAAAATAATTATAAAACAACAGAAGGATGTAAAACCAACATGAAATAATGGCAACAATGAAGAGATGAGCATGCACTACACACAGAAACACTGTTACCTGATATTTAAAGTCCCAAAACAGTCGTGGTTCTTCACCAAGCTCATGTTTAATAATGAGGACACTGTTGGGTTTGTGCTATGCTACACTATCCTAATAATTTCAGTGCTGACTGATCACTGTTAGCTAAAGTTCTTACATCTAAATGTGTACTGGTTTGAAGCATGGCCTGCCACAAGCTGGATAAAGCAGTTTGGTTAGTATTTTTGACTTTAGCCTGTAATTAGAAGGGTGGTTTTTGCAGGTGGACAGTCGTAAATAAGCCAAACAAATTTTAGGATTTGCTCTTTTCTGTATAGTTTTTATCAAAGGACTCATTAAGTGGTATTGACATTTATAAGCATGTTCATGAAAAACAAACAATAAAGCAGAGAAGGTAGCAGCAACATCAAACATGCAGGAAGTTAGGAAGAAAGTACCAATTAATCTGTTAGCAAGAGTGCCGGGCCTGGACTTACATGCTGCCCATTTTAGAGGAAAAGCCGGGGGAGAGAGCTGTGTAGTCCCTGACTGATGAGCCCGACAGGTCCATGTCTGCACCCCCGTCAGGTGTTTCAGTTAAAGGCAGCATCGGACTAGAGAAGTCTGCAGTAGGTACGTCGGGGGCAGAGTCACTGTTTGCGTACAGCAACTCCATCTGAGTGGTAGTCCTCCTACGAGCCTGTACAGCAAAATATGTGAAAATCAGGACAGGAATGAATTAGGAAAACAATGAGTTATTTTTTTCATTTGGAAAATATCACATCAGCACATGATTAATACCTTATTTCTGGTTTTGGTCTCTCCACAGAGTTTCATGAGATCTGATGCCAATGTGCTACAGGGATGACAAAAGTTTTGTTTTACTGCAAGTATTCATTAAAAAATGCACTTAAAATACTAAACTGTGCATACAATAAAGCAATACCTCATACAATACAATCATTTTGGAGTAAAATTACATCAAAGATAAAAAGATCCAACCTGAAAAATCCATTACACAGCAAAAATACAACGTGACATCACATAATACAAACACAATTTAAAAACAAACATTATACAACACAAAATATAAACAATAAGATAAATAATTTATATACAGTGCCTATAAAAGGCATTCACCCCCCTTTTTGAGTTTTCCCATTTCATTGCTTTTTAACACCAAATCATAGTCAATGTAATTTGGCATTTACAAAACAAAGTCTCATTAATGTCAAAGTGACAACAAATTTCTACAAATTAATGTAAATTATATAAAAATATAAAATGTGACTGCATGACTATTAAACACAAGGCACAGTCACTGGTGAATCCATGCTCCTGACTTTAACTACACCATATGGACAACGGAACATTCCAAGCAACTCTGAAAATGTTATTGCAAAGCATGAGTCAGGGGATGGTTACAGTTAAATCCATCATTATGAAATAGAAGGAATGTGGCAAATCCATAAATCTGCCTGGAGCAGGACGCTCTCAAAAACTGAGTGAATGTACAAGACAGAGATGAGTGAGGGAGGCCACCAAGACACCGATGACTCCTTTGAAGGAGTTACAAACTTCAGCAACAGAGATGGGAGAGACTGCTTACAATAACTATTGTCAGTTCTTCACCAGTCAGTTAAAGCTTTATGGGAGAGTGGTAATGAGAATGTCACTGATAAAAAAAGTTAATGGTAAATATAGACTAGAGTTCACAAAAGGTATGGGGAGACTCTGAGTCAGCTAGAAGAAGGTTCTCTGAAGTGATGAGACACTGCACGTCATCACAAGTACACCATCTCCATGGTGCTGAATGCTAACTCATAACTCCTGCAGAGGAGTCATAGGTGTCTTAGTGGCTTTCCTCACTACTCTCTTTCTTGTACAGTCACTGAGTTTTTAAAGACGACCTGCTCCAGGCAGATCTTATGCATGTGCTATATTCCTGCCATTTCTCTATGATGGTTTTAACTGAACTCCAACGGATATTTAGTGACTTTTCATACACAATGCAACAACCCACGCGATGACAAAAATATATTATAACCCAACATAAATATAACATAACATGACCCAATGTAAAATATAAACATAATGTAGATGCATTATTAAATTACATAAAAAAACAGCCATAGCAAAAACAAAAAAATACCATAGCAAATTACCATCACTCTTACACACAACACAGATTAAAATGTCATAACTAAATGTATATTATAGCTGCATTAAATAATATAGCATAACCCAACATGGCTTAGCATATCTTTATAGTAACATAAAAAAGATTAGGGTAATAATTCATCATAGTAAAGCATATGGATTGTAATCATAGCATGTACTTACTTTCCCTCTGCAGAGGGGCTTTGGGCAGACTCATCACTGCTGCTATCATCTCCATTTTCTGTCAAATGAGATCAGTGAATAATATTAAGTGGAGTGGTAACCCTCATCACCGAAAAAACTGAGATAACTGCTTAAAACATTCTAAAATGGCTTACCCAAGACTAAATAATTTTTCTCCCTTGTTTAATCTTTGTGCTTTTTAATTGAATTTTTTGTACTGAGCGAAATGAACGTAGGAAATGAACAAGGGAAGCAGATGGAGGCAATGTCAGCGCAGTGCCATGCTGTTTATTGACAAACTTGGTCCTCGCTGAGCTCATTGGGATCAAATGGATTAAAAAAAAAAATGAGAGGTCTGAGGTCTGAGAGCGGTCAGATGGGGAAGGTTATAAAGAGAGATGTGTGGGGATTTTAGATGAAGGGTAAAGACCCAACGTGAGAAAACAGGGTGGAGGAGTGTGTGAGGAATCATTAGTCCGTTGCTCCAGATGGGGTCAGCTGGCCTACAGGGTCCGACAGAGCTAAAATATCTATGTTGTATGGTTCCTGTGGAAGGGTCTGGAGTTAGCAGGTGCTAAAGCATGGAGGCTGTAGCACATGGAAAGACAACGGAGGAAGAATGTATCCAGATAAGGACAGGGGAAGGGGTCAGCCAACAGATGGAGGGAAGTCTGACTGCACTGCACCTCATGCACCTCTTCATGTTATGTTTAGTTAGTTCTCAAAGTGCAAAGGGAAGGAACCATGCAGTCATTACACAGATTAGAGTCTAATATGGTTTCACTTACCAGCTGGAAGGTTACCTAGCTCTGTAAACATGAGAAAACAAAAAAAGGAAAAAGAAAACATGGGGGAACAGAAAAAAGGCAATGCACAAATCAAAAACACAGTCCCCCGAAATTCTAAAAACTAAAATAAAATAAACAAACAAAAAATGCACCTACTATAAACAGAGCATCCTACTGAACAGAGGCTGGCCGAAATATATTAACATCAAATCAAACAATGGACAAAATGTTGTAAAATCAACTCTAACATCTAACATTTAAACATGTTTAGGAACTTGATTATAGTAATATGATCTCAGTATCTGAATTTTAACAGTGGAAATAATTGTCATTTGTACAATATATGAGGTCAGCTTCTGTTCAGTAGAAGGCAACAGGCAGGAACATCTCAAAAGGCCCAATCATGCAGTTGACCAGTAACCCAGTCTACTTCCTGAAAGGCAAGTGATTTGTGACAAACATGCAGAGGCAACATGTTTAAAGATTAACTCATGAAAGAGAAACTTCATTGTCATGTCAGATTAAAATCTCCATTCCAGTTTTGCTTGACATTGTATCAGTGACACTTCCAGAAGGTGGGCTGGGTCAAATCTGGGGTCTGGTCTGTGTTTTGGGTCGGTAACTCTATTTCTACCTTATTCCGAACAAACAGCGTTTGTACCTTGCAGAGCGTTCCCCAGCAGCGCGTCCAGCTCAGGGTTAAACTCAGCCTTCTCCTTCAGCATGTGAAAGAGCAGCTGGTTCTGAGTGGCACTGGTGATCTCAGTCTGCTTCAGCCTGCCCTCCATCACCTTCACCTGGGACTCTCTCTGAGCTGCCTGCAGACCCTGAAAACATCAGACAGTAGACATTAAACAGTGTTTCGATTACAATTCAAAACTGAACACCACATCTTGTCTATATTCAAATTTCTTGGTTGGAGTTGATGTACAGGATGTTGGACTGTCCATTTGGGAAATGGCTTATAACTTCATATCACACACAGTAACTTTCTATCCTGCAATGTCATAATGTTCAGAGATGCCTTGATTCAACTATGTGATCACTGTAGAGGCTTTAGCTTGTGTTAGTGTTGAACTGCATTGCTTTGTACAGACAGATGTTTCCAATATTTTGTCCATCCTACTGTACATCAGTGAAAGCTAAAATAAAAACTCTAACACGCATTTGTATAATGAAATACGGTTCATAGGTGTTCACTGTACTGCAGCCATAAACACAGCAATAGTGCTACTGTGGTTGTACAGATGGGATTTTTCCTCATGAGGTCTATTACCTTGTTAATTGCCATTGACATGAAGTGATCCAGAAGAAAACGAGCCTCTGCCAAAGTACAGGAGCCAATCACAGCAGAGACATCCACTGTGTCACCTTCCTCCTGTGGGACAAAAAAAAAAAAAAAAAAAAAAGAGTGTGAAATTTAACCCTCTGGAGTCCCATCAGTTGTCCACGATAACAGAAGCACTCACTTTATACTTTTAATATCTCTGCACTCGATGCATGTTGGGACTTATGTTAAAAACTGTATTGTTTAGCACAGTTCAGCCTTTACAACAAGCCATGCCCTGTCCTCACTGGATAGTCGGGGACACAATAAATCGTCAAGCCAATGCTGTTATTTTTGACACTTCCAAATACTGCAATAATTTGCCGTTTTATGTACTTTTCTTATCTGATGTCCACGGCACAAACAACTCATCACTACTCTGGTGAAAAGCTGAGTTATTAGGTTGTGAATTGTGGGGAAAGGGCTGCACCAGTGATGGCTGTAAAATGATGGATTTCCTATTTACAAACGTGATTGTAAACATTGTTGCCGTGTCTCGAGTATTTAGAAATCTACTACAATACAGCTGTGATAAAAACACATATTGTTCTGTTTTTCCCTACGTAATAGAGACTTCATGAAAAAAGATTTTCTGTAGACACCTGCGGCCTGGGACTAAAAATGTGAAAATAATAAACTGTTCTGTCTTATAACTTTTTATATCATGTCACTGCAGCATGCATACATAGTTAAATAGGCCATGCTGTACTATAAAAATGATACCAATTACTTGCTAGTCCCTTACTGAATTCATACACATTTTTATTAAAAGATTTGTGGCCCCAGTACTAGGAAAAAACAGCTCAGATCCCAGAGCGACTATAGGTTTAAACAACTTCAACAATAAAAATAAGATTAATTGTATTTTATTTTTCTTGGGTTGGAGATAATTTCTCTCTCTCATGCTTGATAAATGTTTGAATTAGAAATTTGAAACTCCACTTGAGATGAAGCTCATTCGTGTTTTATACATCTATTTTACCAACCAGCTACGTAGACTGATCATGAAAAATAGAATTTTTACATCTAACTTTAGGGCTACCGATTTCCAAAGACAACAGTTATCTTCACCTTGGTTTCTTCCATCTGCATGATGTTGGCCTGACAGTCTGCGATGCTGTCATTAATGTAATCGATGTTGGCTGTTAATGCATCCACTTCCTCATTGAGGGGAAGCACTGTCTTCTCTGCCTCTGGCCCCTCTCTGATCAGCCGGTCCCTCTTCCTTATGACCTTCTCCTTACGCTTGGTCAGCTCCTCCCTTTGCTGTAAAAACCAACACATAGGACAGGAGTCACAATAAATATATAATAGAACTTTTTGAGGGATTTCAGATTTCTGCCCTTGGAGTTGTTTCGGAGTATGAATGTGGTGAATGTTACAGAAGAACAGCAAAAGAAAAAAACCCACATGTAAAGGATTGAATCATCCAAATAATATCACAGATTTTAGTTTTGCTTTTGATGCCAGTTGGTGAGGAATCATCCAATAAAAAGATGAAGGCAGTAATCAAAGGTCTTGATTTGACACATTTTTTCTAGAATAAACCTGATAATGAATCTGTCAATCCTCAAAAAAAAAAAGAAAAATTAGCTCCAGAGGTTCAGGCATGGCAACAGCAAATTTTGATTTCAGCTGAAAATGTTCGGTATACAATCTTAAGGGGGACCAGGGGGGTGCAGCCCCCCTGAAGCCGAGAGGTTTTCAGTAAAATAGAGGTGATTTAGAATGAAAAACATGCATAGAATTACAGAAGACTAGATTGTAATGGATAAGTTAATTTAATGAAAAGTTAACTTACTTATTCTTCAATGTTGTCTCACTGCATTTAGTCCTACTATTTTTTACAGTTCTGTAAGTCTTTTAACACTATTTACACTGGAGTTCTACACTGATCACAAAGTCCCTTCTAATGCCACAGTTTCCTCTATGGAGTCAGCTGTGTCAGTTTTTTTTACATTTCCAGAACACTCTTTAAACACTATCAGGGATTCATTTTGCCCTGAGTCATGAGTCAAATACCCAGTGTTTTGTTAAATGACTCTAATGACTTTTCTCTCAAGCCAATTCCATCGGAGCTTGTTTTTGACACTTTTATCTATTTCTAGCACCGATGACTCTTGATCTTTCGATGAAAAACCTCATGATTCCACCGAAAACAATCCCAATAGCTCAAAATTCCAACACGAACATGCCGCCATGAACTGTAACAAAAGAATGCATCGAGCAATTTGATTGGTCCAATCGTTGGCGGCTAACCAATTTCGACCAATCGCAAGGCCTTTTACAATGCAGCAGGAGCTAGTCTGGTCCTCTTCGTCTGTTACGCTGCGGGAGAAACGCTGAGCGCTTCTCAAAAACCGGGAGCAAGAGTAACAAAAACATACCTCACCCCCCCTAAAATTTTCTCAACGGATTTGGACAATTCACAGAAATGATCAATTTGAAAATTAAAACGGCGGATTTCCGCGGAACGGCGGAAAATTGCCATGCCTGGAGGTTTCTATCAACTACATCTGAAACTATCAACATTCTTATACTGCTGTACTTGACACATCTGATATCTGTGCACTATCTGTGTACTATTGCACATTATATTGTGCTGAGTCCAGAAAGAGCTTTTACACACAGTTACATTTACAACACCCTCAGAATACAAAAATACAACATCTCTTGCTTTGTTTGCACAAGATGATGGGACAATATCGATACTGGGGATAACAACAGTATTAACTTCACCAGTCTAATATTTACATCTTGTGCTAATCCAAAGCTTCAAGGAAGATACCCGTCTGCTCCTTAGTCTGTTAATGTAACATCCTGGAAACGCTCCAGTACCCATCTATTATAACTGTGTACTGCTTTAGAACTTCACCTTGAGGAGGCGGTTCATGTCGGCCTCCATGTTAGAGATGGTCATCCTTTGCATAATGACATCAGTGATCCGCCGCTCCAGGGACTGCCATTTGTTGCGTGCAATTCTGGTGGAGTAAATACCTGCTGTACGTCTGTAGGAAGACCTGCGCACACAGCATCAGACGTCAGTGAAGTGACTGATCAATCCATCACACTAACACTTACATGCAATGATGATGTAAATAACTGCATAATTATGAAAGAAAATCAAACACAATGTAAAAAAGCACTTAATAAAGAAAGATTAATTCTGGACGTGTATCAGATCTGACAGCATTTTCCAATTATCTGTACTTTTATTTTTTAAATTGGTTCCTTACCAAAGAATTCAGTAAATTTATTTAAAGATGTGCTACTTCGTCTTTAACGGTGCCTCTCACTATCTTTGGTCACCACTCTGGGTTCAAGCAATGTCCTCCTCACAGCATTATCTGACTGGTTACACATCTGAATACTGAAGGATAAATGTTGAAAAGCTCTCTTTTAACAAAAATGTATAAAAACATAAATACGCATTTCAACAGATGTTTGTGTTTGAGTTTGGGCTATTCTAAATTTTCAGACCAAGAGCTTAATTTTGCTGCAAATGTATGCATTCCAAATATCTGTTACTGGTCTTCTTGATGGCCAATAATCGACATGAGTCCAACAAATCAGTTGACTCCTGTTTAATACACACATTTGTGCACACACAGACTTACCGAGTACCATTGGGAGCAGCGTTGCTGGAGGAGTAAAGGCGTCCAGAGGGGGGTCGATGTGGAGAATCCTGCACTGGTTCAGGAAGATTGACTTTCCTGATCACTTTACCTGAGGTGGGCCTGACCTGCCTCCTCAGAGCCGTCACCTGACACACACAGCAAACAGAAAAATGAGCACAGATAAACACTAAAGACATACTAGTAATATGTTTGCATCCAGTTTGCATGTTCTCCCTGTGCATGCGTGGGTTTTCTCTGGATACTCCGGCTTCCTCCCACAGTCCAAAAATATGCTGAGGTTAATTGATTATTCTAAATTGCCCGTAGGTGTGAATGTGAGAGTGATTGTTTGTCTTTGCATGTGGCCCTGCGACAGACTGGTGACCTGTCTAGGGTGTCCCCTGCCTTCACCTGAGTCAGCTGGGATAGACTCCAGCCCCCCCCCCAAATGAGGATTAAGCGGTGTATAGATAATAGATGGATGTTTGCATCCACAGTGTCACAAGCATTTCTACATATATGATTTACAGCTCCAGTGGTTTAATGTATGCACTCTGCCAAAACATGTCTTTCTCCCTCCACTCACCTCCTCAGTCTTTCTCCTCAGAATAAGTTCCTGTTGTCTCTTCTGAGCTTCCAGTAATTTCAGTTGGTGCTGAGAAAGAAACACAATTAACATCAGCTACACTAATTTACTGCAACTCATGGTACAGAGTGAGATATAACCACAGCAGATAAAAATTAAACAGGAACAGACAGTAGAAATCCCTCTAACTAACCTCTTGCTTGCGCTGGTCTTTCTTCAGGGAAGCAATTTCTCGGTTTCTACGGGACTCGTTCATCCTGTTCTTTTCCTGCTGCTCCTTCATCTGCTTCATGAGACGAACCTGGACCAATCAGATTAAATGAAATTTCGTCTTTAAGCATAAATAGTATCAGTCATTACTTCCTTGTGGAAGTTTCTAGAGATTTGTGTAACTTTTCAGACATCTAACCTCTGCTTTTTAACTAATATCTGGATTCAGGATGTGCAAATCAGTCTGCTAACCCCTCCACATATTTTCACATTCTGCAAAAACTACACTGTTTTTGTCAATTCAATTTAACTGCAATAGGGGAAAAACCCTCCAAATGCATGTATCTCCAAAAAAATAGAACTGCCAGGATAAAGAAGGATTCCTGCCATAAATGGAGATATTACTGGTAGCTTTGAGTCCATAACGTCCACAACATACCTTAGTTTTCTTCATTTCTGTCACATCCATCTGAAGCTTCTTCAGCTGTTTTTCATACTGTGATTGGTTCTTCAGCAGGCGAGCGTGCTCCTTCTGAGCTGACTGGAGTTTCTGAAGCTCCTTGTTCATGACGCTGAGCTTCTTCTCATACTCAGCCTTGATTTTGCGAGCCTTGTCCTCTGTGCCACTTTCTACTGAAGCTGAAAATATTCGGAAACCATAAAAGCTGATCAATAAAAAAAACAAATAACATTTTTAAAAGGTAAATGACACATAATTGCACCTATCTGGAAGAGTTTCCACATGTAACAGACAACCATTTTTTTCTAATGGTTTGGTGCTATTTTTTTAAATTAGAATAGCTTTAAACTCGCCAGTGCTTTTAACATTTGCCTCAGACAAACTTTGATCCATCAGTGTTGATAAATTTAAATAAAACTTGTCTGAAGCACATAAAGTCTTCAGCATTCTGCAGTGTTTTTTCATTATTAATGAAGAAAGTCTGAGATCAAACATGTTGGGTAAGATATAAATTCTTTAAAATACTAGTAGGACGAGCAACAAATTTTTTTTTTTACATTTGAGACTGTAACAAGCTGAAATAAAGAACAAAGCCCACATGTGCCTTCTAGCTGATGCTTTAATTGAAGCAGAGCATATATAAATAAATGATGTACAGTGTAAGTACAACACAGTGCTCTTCCCACTGACTGATACATGTGTTTGACCGCCCTCTGGAAACTTTGTCTTACTCATGTTTTGGAGGACACGGTCCCTCTCCAGCTGGGTGTCCCTGATCTTGCACTGTAGCATCATCAGCTTCTGTTCGTACTGCTGTTTGAGTGTGTGCAGACGCCGCTGGCTGTTCTCCAGCTCGTCAATCAGCTTCTGCTTGATGGCAATCTCACAGGTGATGTTGGCCAGATCTGCCTGGAAGTTCTCTGTCAGATACAGATGATCAGATTCAGGATTCACATCCACAGTGATGTTACAGTCAGAGATCTTAAGCAGTTTTTGCTTCTGGTGTTAGATGATGCTTTTCAAGTACACAGTCTCATTCACAGTCCTCCTGCTGCTATCAAGCAGCCAAAACTAAGGTGGACTGCCTTTTCAACATAAAACTGCTGGTAATTTTTCCTAAATTAAATTCAAAACACACAGTATTAAGTGTTGTTATCTGGCATGGAGGAGAGATGCCTTCTCTGTTGTTTTTTCTGAATTTTTTCCTAATTGCCCCCCATAAAAAGATATTTGTGGACTAAAAATTGATTTAGGTAATTTGTAACAAGATCACCCAGAGCTAAGGCTGCATATTTATTCGAATTAATTCAAAATCAGCAAATCACAAAGGCTGCAATTTAGAATATACAAAATATGACTTAAATAATGATATGAATGCCTTAATACCGCTTTCTTTAATTTGAACAGACTGAAATATTCTGGTTATCTGACTGACGTAAGTCCAGTCTCATTATTTAATAGTCACACCTTGTACATGTTGCTGCAATGGCTCTACAAATCCATGGTGTCTAATGTGGTTAATGCTTCATTACATCTGTTACACTATAAATAACGAACTAAAGTTTGACTTTAAAAATTGATATCACAAATCAAATCTAATATCAGTCAAAACATAATTAGATGCAATTAAATATATTTACCAAATTGTTTAAAGCTCTATCCAGAATGAGTGACCAAATCTGGCCTGTCTGTGCTCTTTGATGTCTAAAAGCAGAGATCTATGACATCACTATGAAACAACCAGGACTGCTGTAAAAACCACACATGCTCAGAGAATATAAAGTGTAGGGGACTTTAAAACAGGTGACTATGTCCTGATGGCTGAAGTGCATAAAACTGCATGTAAATGGGATATTTATTGATCTTCAAGGCATTTTTCCACACATGTTGACACATGAAATACATTCTAAATGTAGTGCATCGCAGCTCTAAATGTAGTTAGGAACATACCTAAAACACTTTGCATATGAGTACTGCAGGTTACATGAGTTGAAGTGTTGGGACAATGACTGAACAGCGCCACCATGTGGAGAGGCTGCTGCCTGATAAACAATTTACTGAGGTAATGAGATTCTGAAACTTTCAACAGTTTTATAAAGTGGAATGCATCCATGAAAGAGAGCAGAAGAAAGAATTTTTGCCTGACACCTTTCTCATCTGACTCAGAGTCAGAGTCATCAGAGCTCTCCTCCACATCCATCTCCTCTTCCTCCTCTTCCTCCTCCTCTTCTGCTTCCTCATGGTCACTGCCATCCTGGACCTCCTACATCATAACAAACATGCAGTGTAGTATCCGAAGGCACTGTTCAGTGTATACTCAGGACAGACTAAACGGAACGATGAATCAAGAGATTGTACATCATACCATTTCTGTGTCCTCAATGACCCTCTCAGTCATCTCCTTCTCAGTGCCCTTTTCTTGATCATTGTCAGGAATTTCTTCTTTGTTGGCACTGAAACATTCAGAGATGGTTATGAGTAAAAACTATTATCAGTCATCACTATGAAATGCAAAAAGAACACATGAAAGTCTCTGCAGTAAGTGGACTGCAGGTGCATCTCCAGGTATTGAACGCTCATGTAAACAAAAAGCATATTTCTAACTAAACCTTTGCAAGTAAATACATCGTTTCATTTTTTAGTAGGCACAGTGGTTCGAAACATATCTCTGAATAACACTATGGTCATTAAGGGGAATACACTGTCTTTTTGGCAAATAAGCTTTTTGACTGGTCTCACTGCAATGCAGCAATACACCCGACAACTGCCTAGGATTCGGATTATGATAATATATTTGCAGACACCGATGCTTTTTCATCATTTGAAACTTAAATAAAGCATATACAGTGAGTTCTAAGCAAGAACTCAAGTAGACATGTCCATTTTCATTAGCTTGTTTGTGGAAAAGACAGTGTACTTTTTTTTAAACAAAGGAGGGAGGCATCTCACCAGAGTCTCAACAAAACCAGCAAAAGTAAAGAAGCATGGAAGGAAAATGCAGCACAAAAAATAAATATGTGAACCAAATTTGTGAAGCGGATCTGTTGGATAAATATTTTATCCAATCACTGAGGGTTAGCAATGTTTAAGTAGTGTTACATATAACATCACCTGGAAAAGCGGACAAAAAAGAAAGATTGACACAGAAAAGAAAAGGGGTATTTGTCATCCAGTGTTACATTGAACACGTTTTGCATGAGAACTGATGTGCTCAACTGTAAACACATTCAGAGTGTTATGAGCCTTGACCATGTTGCTGAAAATCTCTCATAACAAATACTTGCTGGCTTGGTTTCACATTTTCTTGAATACTCATTACAAAGTCAGTAACAAGCATAAAATAGATGGCAGGGATGTAGTATGAGGGATAATTATAAGAGCCAAGTGTGTGACGGACAAATATCTAGGAGAGATTAAAGTTTAATAAATGGTAAAAACTGTGTTTGAGGGTAGTTAAGTGCCTCTACAGTAGCGTGTTTCACTCCAGGTGGGGAAATACCTGCCCAAAAATAAATGAAAAGTGAAATCATTTGCTGAATTAGGGGAAGCAAAGGATGGGAATGGTAACAGGAGGGTGGAAGCTCTGACAAACCTGGCATCCTCAACCTCTTCCACCACCTCCTCCCTTTCCTCCCTCTCTCTCTCCTCCAACAGCAGCTGGAGTCTTCAGGGAGGAGTGAAGGGTCAAACGAGAGAAGGAAGCAAAAGGTGAACGAAGAAAGGAAGAATGGAGGGAAGAATGGTCAGAGGAAGCTCTGCACTGAAAACCCCACCTTTTATCCCTGAAAGGGTCCCCTCAGCTCAACTCTGACCTTTTTCAAGCTGCACCACCCTTTTTCAGCACTAGAATACTGGCACAATACTAAGTTACATATGAAATTAAATTGATGTTAATTATTTTAGATCTGTAAATGTAGTAAACTGCATATGAATTATTCAAGGAACGTTTATCTGCATGATGTTTCAGTTGCAATAAGGATTAAAAGCCCACAGAGGCCTTTAAATATGCATGTTCCAATATACAATATCGTAAATTGAACTGCTGCTACATTTCTTCAAACTGGCTTCTGGGTAAAGCATTACTATGTCTAAGAATTATGAACAGTTTAAATAAAATCTAACTAAGGGGAATTCCATTTAAAAACCTATCCAGATGCATGGACAGCTGCAAGAACACATTCAACACAACCAATACTAGAAAAGCTCTGTTAATGAGGAAGGTTTCAGCCTATCTACAACACCCTCATTACCTTTTCTTCTTCTTTTTCTCTCGTTTTTTCAGTTTCTCCAAGTCTTTCTTTGCGAGTTCGATTATATCAGAAGTCTCCTTCTCGGGGGCCAGCAGGTTGGAGGAGAAGGAGCCAGACCCTCCATAGAAAGACTGACGGTTGGAAGCACGAGACAGATTCTTCCTCAAATTCTCATTCACAGCTTCGCTCTCCAGGAGTTTGGCCCTGAAGGCAGCATCCAGGGACAAAGATCAGACAATTGTGAAGATCCAATACAATGAAGGTGTTAAAAATCCATTTAACTTCAAATAATACTAAATCTATCTGCATTGCAAGATATCATTACATCCTAATTAGGGCTGCTCCCAACCAATGATTTCCCTGATTTAGTCGACTAGCAGTTGTCAAACTTTAATTCAATATTTTAAATTTAGATATTTTGGGGGGGCATCAGGCAATTATTTGAGTTCTTCGGCTGGCAGAGAATGTTATAAGTAGGCTGACATTGTTAACATTGCGTAACATTACAGAGAAATACAAAATTGCAGCCAATATCAAGCCACTAAAATGTCACAAGTAAACGCATGAAGCAGCTCCAGCAAACATGGTAAGCCAACGATTCCTACTGTGTCAGAAAAACCACCAAGTACAGTGAACATTTTGCTAATTAGCCTAATAATATAGTGCGCATCTGGTATGTCAGCGAGCACCTTGTCCTGGGTAAGTCATCATAGAAACTACAGGAGGCTCACTTAATGCTTTGATCTAATGCCAGCCCCCCCATAAAACACAGCAGTTGGCGACTGAATCACTGGCCAAGTAGATCAACAAAAAAATTCATGAAGCTTTTAATCAGCCCTGTCAGACTCTGTAACTACTTTCTCTGTGTGCTGCCATTTGGGTTGCACATGAGACTATATGTTTGACACCACAGCAGTGACACCAACAGGTTCCACATGTTGGGCCTGACAACGTTTTTGGTGGGAACACTGAGTTTGTCACCTTCACTCTCTGAAACAGTCCAACATTTTGGATGCTCTGCCTGACATGTAATAACTATCCAATAACCACAGAGACCTGCTATGACTGTCTATCCATGTCTGACCCTTTTCACTTCTTATTGAGTGATTTTTCCTTGCGACCAACCAACCAATTAAACCTTTGACTAATACTCCCCTCAGTGACTAACATTCAGTTGGCTGTTGTGTCTCATCAAAATAGAAATTTGGATAAACTAAAATTTCAAAGAAAATAAGACCTCAAGTCATCATAAATTTGAGAACAATTTGAAAAAAATTGAAAGAGACTGATCAGTCAGTGAAGTGTGTACAATGGCCGAAACAGGTATAGAGAATGGCAGATTGACAAATAAGGAAATTAATCACAGGTGACATCTTCTACATCCAGAAATATTTACCGAAGGTCTTCAATCTCTTTGATGTAACCCTGAATCATGTTCCCAATTTCCTCTGTGCCTCCTTCACCTGTAATGGAAGCAATCAACATGTAATAATTCCGACTTGAGCTGCAATGACATAAAACAAAACCAACGAGGAAAGACCACAGATTGATAATCCCTTGCAAAAACTCTTTATCTCAACTGATTTAAGAGTTTGACCGTGCCCTACCTGCCCTGGAGAGAGCCTGGTTGGCCTGGTCACTGAGCAGCTGGGTGAGTCGTACTCGCTGGGCATCAATGGTCTCCTGCATGGCCTTCACTCTCACCCTCAGATTGCTGTTTTCTGTCTGCAGCATTGAATTCTCGTGAAACATGTCGCTAAAACTCTCAATGCCGTCCTCACCCACCATGCGCTTGCCCTGCAGAGGGGAGGAGAAAATACAGAAGACAACTTGATACTTTCTATAGGTCACTGTATACCCTTTAAAAATAGTTAGAAAATTTCATCTGACAAAACAAGTGAATTTTTTCTATTGAATTTTTTCAATTGCTGTCCCTGCTCTTTGAACTCCTCCCTTCTCCTCACCGTCTTGTATTCCATGAGCTCCATCTGCAGTCGAGCGATCTCCGTCCTCAGAGCGCTGATCTGCTGGCTGGCCTTGTCCTGATTCACCATCACCTTGTTCTTGATGTTACGGGCCCGGTTGGCGTACTTCAATGTGTTCAGCGTTTCCATGAAATCACGATCAGATGGACTGATGCATGCGATCATCACTGTTTGGCTGAGAGAAGAAGACAGAGGCTATCGCTTAGTGTTTGATGCAGCTACCAACCCTACATGGCTCAGGTGCCCGTGTCTTACATGCATCTGCACACATTAGATAGGTTTGATGCACGGCACAAAGCTTGAAAAATACAACTTGTACTCAAACTAAGCAAAACATTTTTTTCAGACAATGTAAATTTGAACTGATGTCGCAAAAGTATTGTGAACAGCTCGGAAATAACGTTGTTAAACTTTGATTTCTAAGTTTTGATTTTGTTATGAAAAATTAAGCTTAAAAATTGAGATATCTCATTAAAGTTACTTCTTTTCACAAGTATCCTTTAAAATTAACTTATAACAGTATTGGTAACATCAGGGGCTACTTGGAAAAGTGTTGTACATATTGACTTTTGAAAAAGAGGCATTTTTTTTCATGTTTTGCGATTTATGGAATTATAACTTGCTTGTAGTTCAGCTAGCTAACAAGAGACATATTATGAAATTCTTGACTGAGAAATGGTCACAGAGGATGAATAATGACCGACCCAATGTTTAATAACCCAATGACAAACGGCTAGGTTAATTTTAGATTTTTAATTTTTCGGAAAACAGAATCTTGTAACGTTGGTTTGCTGATTTCAAGCTGAAATCACCGACTTGTCAGTTCGCAACATGCCAAGACATTGTTACAGCCTTCATGTGAGGAAAAAGATAAAACAGCTGTCCACCAACCTGTTTCCTCCTAACGAGTCCTGCAGAAGTCGGGTGAGTTTGGAGTCTCTGTAAGGCACATGTGAGGAACGCTTGCTCCGGTCACCCAAAGCACTGATTACATTCCCCAGAGCGAGCTGCACAATAGATAGGGGGTGCCAAAAGAAGAATATAATTTTAAATGCCACATTAATTTTTTAGCAATCCATTTGTTAAGTTCCACAGTAGTCCCTATCTTTGTCACTAAATTGACCAATAATGTTGATTCTTCATCTGTGTATCAGAAAGCTGAGTAACTAAAGGGAATAAGGCCAAACTAACTTCTCACAATAAGTTAGCCTGTTTCTTTTCTTTAGGAAGATAGAATATACACTGTAGCTGAAGCTTCATTTAGTCTCCAATTGTTGCAATCAAAGTATACTGACTCATTGGTAAGTACTAGACAGTACAGATGCACATGTTATTCTAAACATTAGATTATATTAGAATTTGTTTGTACAGTCACAGTTTTAATGATCATTTATTTGAACCTCTTATCAATACTTTTCCTGATTGACAGAACGTGACCCAGTGCCCTTTGAATGCCCGGCATACATTTATGAAACTCAGCCACTAGATGGCAGTCAATATCTAGAATGCTAAAGCTTCTCTGCATCTCTGAGTTAATTTAAAAATCCTGCCAGACAGAGGCACAAAAGGGGGAAGCTCACCAGTCCACAGTTAATGGAGATGCCCTCTTTGGCTCGATCGCCTGTTGCTCCGGTTCTCTTCAGCCTCTCGGAACCAGCCAGGTCCACAAAGTGAAACTTGGCTGTCAGCGTCTCGTACTCATCCATCTCAGAGTTACCGTTGGAAACTCTGTTATCGGTCTCATCTTCTTGCTAAGTGATAAGGACACATGCCATCACTGTGACTGCCACAGAAGCACTGTGACAATTTTCTAATTCTCCATTTGGAACTTATTGTGTACACATTGCTTTTTATCAACTGACTGATGTAACAGTGATGTTAAGAACTCTTTAAGTGAATTCACAGCAGTTCTATGAAACTTTTGCACATGTTTACTGGTGTTTGACTAGACTAACATTGTCAGAGGCACAGACGCGGACTTGGCACAGGTGGATGGTGAAGATGGCGTGGGACCGAGAGCTCTGGACGTTCATCTGAGTGCTGGCTGTGGTGCGAGACAGAGCCCCCAATTTCAGGCACTGCATCATCTGAAGAGTCAAACAAGGTGTTGTAAATATCAACACAAGGGTTGAACTCACATTGATACAGATTGGAAATTAAAACAAACAAACAAAAAAAAACAACAACAAATACACTTTTACTACTAACTTTGCTCTTTTGCGTTTATAAAAGTAAACATCAGTACAGTAATGAATAATATATGTATACTGAATAAATAATGCTTTATCTCTTTAACCCTTGTGGTGGTAAAGAGGTTTATATTTACAAAAGTAGTGCATAAATCTGCTATAAGCATACAGAATTCTAATTCTCAATTATCTCTAATTTATCTAGAAATTTCAATCTATTTATTGGAGAAAGAAAGATCACCTGACAAGTGTGCTGCTCAGAGACTACATCAATATTTTGAATTAATAAATAGTGGAATGAACATCATAGGTCTATATCCTCCCTGTCTGGTTAGATGACTGACACAAACATCTCTCTCCTGTACCTCAGCCTCGGAGGACACGGTCCTTGTGGTCACTCCCACTGTGTAGATTCCTCCGGTAGCATCTTCGTGGATCTTAATGTGAGATTTCTGCTTCATGTCTCGCGTGGAGTCAAACAGGTCCAGAACTTCCTCATTATAAAGCTTCAGGGAAGCAAACAAAAGTAAAGAACTAAACATTTCTAACCAGTAGAAACATAAGTTTACATAGTGGAATAAATTCTAAAAAAAATCACAGTGAAGAGGCTGCAGATTTGACAAGTAAAACATCACAGATCTTCATAACTGTATTTAGTATTAAGGAAGATTAACAACATTTGCTAAATTCTGACTAAATAGGGTTGTTGCATTTTGGCAAAATTCAAGTAGAAAATGTGGGAAATTGATATATGCTGAAAAGTATGCAAAAAACAAACAAACAAACAAAAAAAACCAATAGCTTTTGTACAAGAGAAAAGCTTACAAAGCAAGAGCACTGCAAGAGTCAAAATCAAAGAGAATGGATTTTGGACATAATAAATATCTCAGGGCCAGATTATTAATCCTATATGGTAGTTCTGTGATACAAAAGCAGTATCTGTTTGGTGATCTTGGCTTTGGATTAAATACAAACTCTTTTCTAATCATTATCATCATCCCTTGCCAAACAGCCTAGGGGTTTCTCTCTGATTAATAAGATCTTGCCACCTAAACAATCGGTAAAGCCCACAGTGACATATCATTTTCACTGTGCATTTCATTTACAGCTAACAGTAACTGTTGTAGACTCCTGTTAAGTTCCATCTGTCTTCCCATTTCCACGTTTTCTCTCGGAATTTAAGCTGTCACAGTCTGACGGATCAGCACAACTGTCAACTCGCATCATTCCCATTAACTCCTCCTGTCCAGACTGACACCCTCCTCCACCACCACCACCCCCTCACTCCCCCGACACCTTGTAATCCCACAATGACAGCTGCTGCAGTTCAATTGTCAGTGTGGATAGTTTCAAGTGATGGAGCGCTGGTGTCACAGCTTGTTTAACGACCAGTGTCAACGATATGAGCCTGACCCATGACATCTCTGTTAAGCCTGTCTTAAGCTACACAGAGAATTTTTTATTTGCTTGTTTTATTTTGTCAATATTAGCCTCAAAGAAGCAGATAAAATCCACACTAATTATGATGCAGTGAGACGGCTTTTTACCTCAAGGAACTGGGCGTTGATCTTAAACTCAGGTACTGGGCGTCCCTGCTCCTGGGCGGCCTGTCGACGCTCTTCAATGCCTTTAAAGAGGTGGTGGACGGCGCGTGGAATGATACCCAGCTCCTCGTCTACTATGTTGACGTCGAAACCAGTTCCCATAGTGTACGTCTTCCCTGAACCTGTCTGCATGGGGAGGAATAACTGTCATGCAAAAGCACAAATTCTGCACCTAAGCTTCAAACCAGAAACTCTTGGTAATAACAACTTTTCCATGAAAGAATTAGAATTAGAAGAATTAGAAAGGCTTTGTCATCATCATACATGGCATGATGAAAATATAAATAGCTTCCACTGGACGGTGCACAACAACAAGCAATAGGTAATAAAATATCAACATTAAATAATGAAATCAAATATACATATATAACAAAACAGTATTAAAAATGACAACATCTGCAAAGGAGGCCAGATATGTGCAGAGATATGACCTGGCCTCTCTGTGATCAGAACAACATCTGCACTGAAAAGCTAAAACCTTTCTCCTTAGGACTCCTCTAGATGTATGCCTATGTTATCACTGTAGAATTTTATTACAGCATATTTCATTTTAGTCTTGTAAAACTGTCCTCTGTAATCAATTTCATTTTGATTCTGCACTGTTAACTACTTTGTGTCTCAGATTTTGAACTGTGCTACATAGATGAAAATTATTATTCTTTGTGATGAAGAGTTGTCAGCAGTAACTGCTATAATTTTTAATAGTATTTTACTGTGTTTTTACATGCACCCATTGCATTTTCTGTTTATTGTTTCATTGTGTAATTGCAGAGTGCTTTGGTTGGCTTTGAGCGGTGCTGTAAAAAGTACATTTTTGTTCTATGAACTCTTCCTTAATCTGTCTGCTACTTTTCCCCCCAGTGTTTGATTTCCTGTTTCCCCAGAATGCCTCTTAAAATCCCTAACAGTGTATTTATATGGAAAATACTCACACAGCTGTTTTTCTGGTCAAGTTTAAGTTTATAACTATGAAAATTTCTGAAATGTATCATTTACGTTTGAAAAATCTGAATACACAAACTAGAATGATGTATTTTAGTATTCCCCGCAGTGTGTTCCTTAAAACTAAACCAGGTCTTTGAGCAAACTAAAGTCCTTTAGATAAGACAGAAGATTTATTCCCTGCTCTTCACATCATTACAGTCTGTTTATATCTGCAACCGAGTTGGCCTGCGTTCTTGTGCAGCCGAGTGGGTCGTCTAAATCTAGATTAGTCTCTGTAAAGCCGCAGAGGAAAACAGGTCTGATCCAGGGCAAACCAACCGCTGTCTGTGCTCTCGGTGTGGATGTGCTTTCAGAAGTAGGCCAGCAGTGACAGAAGCAGTTACTGGGGAGATATGGGTTAACATGGACACACATTAAAGATGTATGGCTGTCTAAAAGGTGTGTGTGTGTGCACTTCACTTTTTTATCGTATGAGTGCCGTACAGTGGGAGCTCTGTCACCACGGCAACCTGAGCGGTAGGGAAGGTAAAGGTTCAAACTTGCATGTTATTTCCATGTGGTGGAATTGGTAATGTAAACAAAAAGGAAGGGGAGGTCAAAAAGAAGGACTAATTGGAACCTATAATTTTCAGAAAAGTTAGTTGTAGCTTTACATTTTTTTGACCTGTGATGTACATTACACTTTGTTTTGGCAGAAGTTACTTTAACAACCTTTAGCTCTGCAGGTCTTGCAATAGAGGGTTTAGCACCAGTAATGCCAAGAAAATTACGGGTAAATCCCTGAAGTGTTGCTAAAGGTATGGTGTGGCTGCACTCATAAGTGTGTATGCAGTGGATTTCTGTGGGCCCCATAAGAACTTGAGCTCCCTCGTGATTGAACATACTGATGTATATGGGCATAAAAAAGAGTGAATGGATCAGCAAAGAGTAATTGGCAATGGGACATAAAGATTACGGACTACTAATCAAAGTGAAATCATACCTTAATTATAAAATAAACATACTGTTTTATCATTTTAGAATTTCACAAATTTCGGTTGTCCAAACCTATAATACCAAACAACCTACAATTAACATAAATTATGTTCTGAAATTTGTTCCACAATCTTTTGTCACTGTAATGCATGACAATGGAATGTATTAATCTGAATATCTTAATTGAATCTTAGTTATAGAAAGATGGATCTTATTACAATACAGTATTTTTGTAAATAATAATGTCAAGATTTAGTCTTTTTTCAACCTTGTTTTCAGTTAAATTCATCATGTTATGTCTATTTTGATTTTAAGGTGTAGCCTGTAGTCAGCCTATTATAGCTGGTAGTTTACTGGTTATTGTGAGATACTGAAGATCACTTCCCTTAACCATTTTTCTAACAAATTTGTTTTTCTTGTACCCTGGTAACTGCAGAAGTATCTCTAGCGGGGAAGGAACCCTGGTTAGAAATCACTGTCCTACTGTAACTCTGCTACTGTGTACTCTGAATGTACGGCACCTACTGTATGTAAATTCTTGGTTTTCCATCTGCTGCTCTTCCCAAAGCTCGATGACGTTGTTAAAGTCCTCTGAGATGCAATTTTGATGCACTTATAGAAAAACTGCCATACTTCCACGCTGTCATAAATATCGCTGTTTTGAAAATGAAAATTATTTATAAAGCTACAGATTAACATATACAAAGTGAAAGGTTTAAATTCTTGACCTCTTTTAACCAAAATGTCAACTCCCTCTACCTCTCCAACACTCCTCCTTTTTCTTTCCACAAACACACACACATGCAGTGTAGTTCCCTACATCCTCTCAGTTATAAAGCACCGTCAGCACTGCAGCTGTGATGCTGAGGACAAAGACTTGCCTGTCCGTATGCAAATACAGTGGCGTTGTAGCCCTCGAAACAGCCCTCGATCAGCTTCTCTGTGCAGGTGCTGTAGATGGCGTCCTGCTGGGAGTCCATGTCGAACAAATAGTCGTAGGTGAAGGCCTTGTCTTTCCCCAGTATCACCTGAGGCTCCCCTGGCATCACATACGTACAGATGTGACATCCCTCAATCTTCTCCCTGGCAAGCTGAGGACGAATCCTGCAGAAAATACAGAAAATGTGACACAATTTTGTAGATACACAGTGTATGTTTATGTGTACAAGGGTTGAAAGTTATAAATACTTGAGGCAAAGGGCTTCTTCAAGATAAATGACAAGAAAATGAAAGGTGCTCAGTGGTATGAACCAGCTAAGCGACCCCCTTTTTGTGATTTCTACTGTAAACACTAGTTAAAGAAAATAAAAAAGAGCATACTGACAAAAACTCAGATTTACAAATTGTGAGTTTTTACATTGTAGGTGCACAAAACAAATGACAAAATACAAGAATCATTATAGTCACTGAAGGAAAACAGCAACTTGACAGTGTAAAAATAAGTCCTATATTCAAAACTTTACATTCATCCAAACTCAATATAAATACAAGTTTGCTATTATTAATTAATTTATATACAACAAAGGGCATTTCAAATCTATTGAAAACACAAAATCACACCCAAAACATTCATTTTCAACAGCCACGAAAGCCCTGTTTGCATTTAAATACAAACAGGTCTTACGTCCAAGGACACGTGGCTGCTGTCGAGATCAAGGTCTGATCTCTGCAGCAGCCATTGTATACCAAAGATTGTGGTGCAACCTTCGCGTCACACTACAATCTTTCTAACCACATCGCAGAACAGATTAGCACAGTGCTGCTGCATTAGGCAGTAAATAGGAAAGCGGACTGATTGTAGCAATGTGTGTAAAAATTATTGCATACTGCCAGTTTAAAAAATACACACACACAAAAATCCTCATTTCGATGTGCTTTAACTGTTATTCTACATCCACAATAATAGTCAGTCTACATTTGCCAGTGTCTGTTTCTTGCGCAATAAGCAAATGTTATTTGACTGTCATACATCAGACACATGGTCAACATCCTCCTCTGACCCAATATTCGTTCTATAAAACCTGCCATCTGGGTTAATATGTACCGCTTCAGTGTCTGTGTGTCTGTCTGTCTGTCTGTCTGTGAATGGCAGAGCTGACATGCTTAATGTTAGTAATGCCTTCCTGAATGGTGGCCAACTGAAATCAGGCAAGGATTAACCAGTTTAATGTGAATATGAGGGAGGAAGAAGAGAAAGACAGACAGTGGCACTGCTCGTATTCATTCTGCACTGAAAATAAGCATTTCATTATTTTGTGAAAGAACAATAGTGTAACCAACAGTATAGTACACATACATGGAGCGGCTGTATTCAAGGAAACAGAAAACAGAAACAAATGTCAGCCTGCATGTTGTTCAACTGCAAAAAACTTTAATTAAAACACATGGAATGAAAAATATTGGGGAATCCTGGTAGTTTAGGGCTGCAGAGGAAAACCAACATAGTATCCTACAATTGTGAGACAGGTGACAATTATAATGTGACTATCAAATCTTTATCACTGAAAAGGTAAACATTTAAAAATAAAATGCTTTTTAAAGTAATGATTTGAAGCAAAATTGCAATTAAAAAGGACAGGTCTTTGTTTAAAAGACAGCAAGTTAATTGCGAGAATTTTTTTCTTTTTGTATCACTATGTGACTAGCTGTGGCAAATTGTCAATTGCTATTGGCTCCAGTTATTGTTAGTATGCTGTAGTCCGAGCTACAGTGCTAGAAAATGGTGGCTGCTGCCAAGCCTGACTTTGTTCTGTTTAAGTATTTTCGAAGATCCAAGACTTTCAAAGTACTTCAAATTATCATGAAATTAAAGGCTGGTTTGTGCATTGTGTGACACAGCAGCACTATTACAAAGAACACACACCTGAAGGCACCATTTTGCGAAGTGCACCAACCAAGAGATGTTTCAACGTGTTTAGTTGCAGTCCTCCGTAAGTATTCAGTTTACAATTATGACAGACAGACGATTTGGAGAAAATATGGAGTTGTTCTGACAGATATGATTTGATTTGCAACAAAGTCAAGCTTCACTTTAATATTGACTGTGTAATATATATAAAACATGATGGAGCATTACCATGTGACTTTATGAAAAGCGTGAACGTCACAAGGATTACATGACTTTTAAAACCATAAAACCCTGGGACAGACTCACTGCATGATGATCTTCAGTTGCAACCTTTGTGATCTGCAAACAGATTTTTTTCAAAATGCTTGCTTGACAGATGATATTAATGTACAAAAATGGGACTCCTGCACATTGTCCTTATGTTCAAGACCTGTAATGAAGCAGTACATCAAAATAATGGTTGTGTCCCTTCAGACCTTCCTCTGAGTGTGAGTTAGAGATAATGACAACCTGAGGACTCATTCTTTGAAAAAGATCTGTTTGGACGTGAAACATTAGTTTGATGTAGTGATTTAATAAATGTCTTGCAACCCCAGTGCACAGTAATCATCTTTTTGTACATGAAACTGAGCTGTTCTACTTTGACATCAGCCTTATCTCCTCTACTCAAATTCCTCTAATGTAGAATAGTAGGACAATTTTATCGATTGTCGTTTTTTTTTGCACCATCAAATTAGAAGCTAAATAAAGGCACCGGCCAATTCAGTACAATGATTTTACTACACAATTAATATCCTGGTAGGAGTCAGAGTCAGGTTTGCTATTTAGTAAAGTGTTAATGTTTATTGAAAAAGAAAAGGAATAAGAATCCATGTTCTGCTCACACTATGGTTCATTGTGACTTAATGAGCCAACCTTGCAGAGAGTATCCCTCTGCTTCTTCTGACAAATTTTCTTCATGGGCTGAGCGCACAAACAAGCTTGGAAGAAAAGCACCTGACAGCAGGCCTGCCAGCCTCTCTGTCCTGTGTGGATAAGGGCCTCATTGTGCCTCCAAGTTCAGGGGAAAACAATACTCTGAGTGGACTACAGTGGAACCATTGTGTCCGTCTGTGTGACACTGGATCCCAGCGCTGACACCAACGCCACGGCTGCAGGATTACACGGCTGGACAGAGGCGAGGGAGGAGAGGTAATGTCCTGCGTGGAGGTCACGACACGTCCACGAATAACCGTACAAATGGTCACTGGGTGTGGTCACAGATAAAAGATAGATACCATAAAATGAAGGCTGTTCCTCAGTCTTCTCTTTGCTGTTTTTGATAATACATAGTTCTTCGCAGTCTGTTTTATTACATTAATTTTTCAGGCTGCTGTGTTCATGACACTTTATACTCAGTTGCCTGTAATGTTGATGTTGCACTATGTGAAGCGAAAGCGATGCTGAATGATTTTTCAAACTCAGCGCTTTATAAAGTGCTGCTTCTCCATTAAATGATGGCTTGATATGAAGTAGCTGCAGCCAACTCAGAGTACTCATTTTGCTTAGGTTAGCTAGTTTTAATCAAGGGTAGAAACTGGTTTATAACTACATTTTAAAACACAGTTTTGTCAACAGAGCAGTTTTATAAATGTGAGAGGAGCTGAAGGTTTCCATCATTATGCCGAAGTACAGTTGCTGATTGGAAAAGAAACAACAATCGACAAACACCACTATCAAATACACTTTCACTCGGACCAACAGAGGTATCAGTCTAATGATCCAATTAAGCAGGAAAATAACTAGAAAGTCTGTAAATGGGAAGATCTCACAGTGCTAGCTTTTAGGTGTGAGTGAGAGAAGCTGTTGCTGCTGGGTGTGATATTCAGAGAAAGTACATAGATAAATGCTAAGACAAACACTGGAGTTTACAACTCTCTTCTTGAATTCCTCTGAGTTAGCTAACAGAGCTTGTGTTCTACTGTCTGGATCTTATGTCACTTGTGTATTGCACAGTAAACGTGATCCAAGTCAGACAATCAATGTTCTTCCATGTCAAATTTACCGTATTTAACCAATTACATGTTTCCTTGGCCTGTAAGAGTATTTTAGAAATGTAATCCCTTCCATGGTGGCGGAGGTCTTTGTTTCAGACGATTTAACTCACTAAATGGGTGTGTAATCCTGTCTGTTCAACACTCTCCCACAGCATTTTCACACTGGGGGACCTGATGGCATTTCCCACATTTTCTCTTTCCATCTGCATATACACACCGAGACTTTTTGCTGTACCAACAGCATTTCAGTTGAGATTTTTGCTTCTCATTAAGTCCAGCATTATTATTAGACTATTTAATTAATATACATCATTATTAGATTTATATGCAAAGTTCTGTATTATTGAAGAGTGGCGTCACATTAATAGTTCATAAACAGAAACAAAGGGCTGGATAAAACTTCAGTTTTATTGTTTATACTTGTAAACATGTCAGCTTACATCAAGACTTTGTTATTGTCCAAAACTGTATGACAGTAAGTCTTGTGTAGGGAACTTCGACTTTTATAACGAAAGTAATAACTTCCTGAATTTGCAGACATTTTCATTAGCCAAATTTACAGATCAATAGCAATCATTGCTGACCATCAATAATGACTAGAGTCAAAGTAATTTAATTTGTAGCATAGTAAACCGAGCCCCAGTGTATCAGTACGGGTCAATAAAAAACTGTTGTGGTTGCTCATCTATTTTAGGGGTATGGGTTTTGAATATTATGAGCAGAGGTCGCAGGTCAGGTGAGGGTCAGAGTCAAAGGTCATGGCAGCTTTGCAGCAGAGACCTGGTGTCTGGCTAATATTAGGAAGTAACTGATTCAGATTTTTTTTTAAAACACAAGGGTTTAAAAATATCTAAAACAGATAGACTCTACACAAAGGAAAAGGTAGCAAAATAAATAATTTATTTGCCACTGGTGCATAAAAGCAAAATAATATTAAATAGCACCTGTTTCAGTTGTGGGTTTATTACTAAAGCGAAATTTCTTTGTGTTGGGTATTGACAGTTTTTATTTATGTTTTTGTTTTCCTTGCACAACTGAAGCAGATCAGAACGATGCCTGAATTTGTAGTACTGAAAGATGACGTGTATTTATCTGTACCTTGAAAAGCTTTCACACACTCACAGCTTGTTTCTAAACTGCTGGAGTTCGGCTATGAACCCTGGAGCATGCCCAACCTGCTACCACACCCCCCAATCTCTCCAACCCCCATCAAACCACCTTCTCACTGCACTCAATAAATCATTAAGGGTGCTGCATATCACTGGAAGGAAGGGATGAAGGATAAAGATATATGAGTGTGTGCCTGTCTGAGACTGCAGTTTATAAACTCCTTTCGGTTTCATCGGCAGCTGCAGCTTTTATCCAGCTGTCTGCAGAAAAAAAAAAAGGGAAAATATTGAAATGTGAGATTTAAGGTATGCAACAGATAGGTGGCCCCCAAAAGATGCAGTTCTTGCAAATTCGACTAGTGTTTGAAGAAATAGTGTTTTTAATCATCTGAAATAAAGAAGTTAAAAAATTAATTTAAAAAAAATCCCTTTTTTGGAGGTCCTGCCAAATAAAAATAAATGACGTGAAGCCTGTCATCATGATGTAAAATGTTTGTTTACTACACTAAATGTTTAAAGGAAATGAACAATACATTTATTAAGTTTTAGCGCTTTCACAATGATTTAGGTTTGCGCACTACCCCCGCTCTCTTTGTGAAAGACCTGCACTGCAGAGAATCAAGCTAGTCCCAGGATCAAGCCAAAAGGAAAAAACAGACCCAGAGCAACCTTTGTTCGTGCACACACAGCCAAAAATCAAAGCCATTCACACAAAAGCTAAAGCACCACTCCCAGTGGTGGCTGCAGACTGGCGAGGAAACAGGCCAGATCTTTATGTGGAGATTTGCTGAGAACAGCATTGTAGCTGCTTGGGATGATGTCACCTGCTACTGGGATGTCCACTCAACTTTAAGCAGAACGTCTCACTGTCCTTTACAGAGGACACTATTAAAGCCTGTATGAAGGACAGGGAAAATGAGGGTGCTCAGGAAACAGAAGAGGTAACAAGAGAGAAAATGTGTGTCATTGTCACACACTTGGCTCGCTGCCAGCCACTGCAGGCTGACTGTTACCAGCCTCCTTGTGGTTGTAAACAAAGTGTGGAAGTGCTAGTAGGTTTAACAGCACAGGTGATTGCTTTGGGGCAAATCAGCTTTCATCTGCTTAATTTTTTTTTAAATCACAGAAGACCATGCTTAACAAGACATCATATGCCAGGAGATTGAGGTTTACCCTTTTCTTTTTAACACGTTAGAAAAATTTCAAACTGGTCAGGCAAGTTGTAAACCACACACACTTAACTGTCTTTGCAACTCTTTGCTGTCATTTGCCTTAATCTTCCTGTCAATCACTATCCTAAAATGGCAAAACCCACCCATTTCTTTTGTGTGAGACCATTTGGTTATTTGTTAACACAATTCAGTTTGGGTCTATGGCAACCTTAAGAGACAGTGAATGAAAACAAAAAATAAGAACAAACCAGGAAATTTCTCTCAAATCACTGAAATACATTCTTCCTTCTCTAGCACAGACACACTGACTACAACAGACATTACTGTGTAGTAGATTGGGAACAGGCAGGCCTATCAGACCTCTTTCTTTGTACATTTATGGATTTAACATGTCTGTGTTCTCTTTCTTTCAATAAAATTTTTTAAACGCAATTTAATAAACAAACAAACAAATTTAATCAACGATCAGTTTGCTTAATGCCCATGTCCAGTAAACACATCCTTAAGACTTGGGAGTTGTACAAACAAGCTCCTCTGTAATTTGTGGTCACCCACAACACTCTCCACCTACACTAACAAATGTGTATGCTCGGAAAACCGTAAATCCAGTGTTTTGCAGTAAGTAAAGGTCTCCTTGCGATTTTTTTTGGACAAAAACTAGTGTAATGATTTGGTGAAATGTGACAATTAAAATGTTGGATCTTAAACAAAATCTTAAACTGGAGACTCTGCCAGTGTGAAGTTGAGGAAAATTGCTAACCTGGCTTTCACAAAAAATTCAATATGCCTACTAGCATTTCTATGGTTCACTAGGTCAGGATTCATCTTGTTTATTTAAAGCACACAAATTAGAAACCTGAATGAGAACCAAAGAAATAAGAATAAACAAATAATTTTAAAGTTAAGGCCAAACTAAATCTACAAACCAAGAAATGCTTGAGTAAAATAACATGCAGGTCAGCACCTAAATTCTCTAAAGATAAACAAACGTCAATATCACTCTTTCACCACCATAAACACTATATACTATATATAACTATATATAAACATATTACTGCTATTAAAGCATTGACACTGTATAAAGACATTGCATGCTTGCAGTGGTTGCACATTTCATTTGTGAAAGTAATTACCTCTGCAGTACAGGGATTATAGCAAGGGGGTTGGTTTGTGCAGAGAGAGAGGGTGGTGTGCACAAGTTTAAAGAGATAGACTTAACACTGCTCGAGCAGGAATGAGATCTAGGTTTCACAAAGACTTAAAATTTGTGTGCATTTTAAGGCAGGGGAAGTGCCTCACTGCACAGAAGTAAGACATATAGAAGCGGATGTTGTAGCCCAGCTTTTCACTGCATGTCTGCGGCATGCCTGTTGGCTTAGCATCTCAAATGTAAATGCCAGACAAAAACAAAGATAAGCAGACAATTTTAGAGTGTAAGAGAAAACTCTCTGCAGTATCAATGCAGGATAAATACATAAAGGTCCTCTGCAGCTTCTATTTGGAGAATGCTTTTAAAGTGCCTAACAGTACAATCAGAAAGTACATTTTTAGCATCAATAACTCAAGAAGTGGTTTCATGCTCTGCCCATTCAGCCAGACAGGACCACCTACAGCACCAGACAAAGAGCTCAGAGCAGCATCTGCTTCAACTGAACACTTGGCCACATATGAGCTGCAAGAAAGCAACAAGAACACGCAATCTGTGCTACAGTCAGACACAAAGACATCCCTGTCCAATGCTTTAAAATCAAATGTGTGTGGATTCAATATTAATTCAATATTTTCTGTATCAGAGTTATGTGCGTGCAGTTCTGAATCACTCTATACTGTGCGTGACATAAAAGATGGGGTTGCCATGGTGACCGGTAATAGAAGCAAAGAATTAAAGTCATAATCCGATCCCAGCAGGATATAATGCTGGTCTGGCCGGCTAAAGGATGCCAAAGGGAGGGGCATCAGAAAGAGACAAATGTAGTCAGCATCCTGCCACCCATCAAAGACTTGAGGATGAGGTTAATTTACTACCAACCTAACCAGCCAAACATTTTCTTTGTGCCTCAATGCTCATGACTAAAGCCTGGATATTAAAAAAGGGTTATCATCCAATTATTAATTACTTACTGGGATAATTTTACCTCCTTCAAGTGCAACCTCAAAGTCAGTCCAAAAATAAGTAATAAACTTACTTGATGCTTAAATGCCACAAAGAGCTGCAAATTTAGCCTGGAATGAAAATGGACTCAAAACTGTACAATCTGATCTTGATGGAAAAGCAGAGACCTCCAGTTGCATTGTATATCTGTGCATAAACTGATCCAAATTTTGTAAAATGACAGTGAATGAGTACCATTAATTCAGCCAAGAGCCATTATAATATTAAATCCAATTCATCAAATCATCTTCAAAATGTGCAAACCATTGTCAAAGAACTAAATGTTGAAACCACAGGTTGCAGGGCAGCAGGATTAATGGGAAAAACAATTACAGTATTTTGATCTATACTGAGATCACAATTATCCATTAATTAGTTTAATTAATCTTTCACATTTAAACAGAGTATTGCTTTCATTTTCATATTGTGCCACTAATGTACAAATCTGTATCAAAATAAGACTTAAAATAACGTTCTTCTCCATCTGAATTCAGTGCATCTTCCAGGAAAAATATAAATAATACTGTACCCTCACTAAGTGACCATCTGCTGATTGATTTACAACAATTTACATTTGTTCCCTAAATGTCTCACATGCAGGCAACAGTAGACAAAGCTAGATGGCTGCACACAAAGAAGCATCTGGACAGGTGTCACCGCAAATTTCTTTGAAAAGAGTGAAATACAGCATTTTAGTAGTAGATATACCTAAGTTAAAGGATATAGCAGAGCATTTTAAATCTCCATATTTAGTTGCAGGGATCCAAAATTGTGCTTGGGATCAATAGCCAATGAATTCTGCAGTCCTAGTTAGTTGTTGGAAAAAAAAAAAGTTTGGTCGTTATGGTGCAAAATTAGTTGGTGAAAGTCTTGGTTTTGCCACCAGTAAAATGTACAAAACCCATTTATGCTTGTTTTATGTCTCTAAAAATCACAATAACATTACTGTGTTATTGTGTAGCCCAGTAACAGAAACCACACAAAAGCCCTTAATTTTTGCCTAATCACTTCAACATAAACAAATCTTTCAAACTCTCACACCATTGCACAACTTGATCCTACGACAGCTAAAAGCTCATCCCTCCCTCTTCAAGAGATAGAGCATGAGGAAATCACATCCCAGCTCCTAAAATCCTTCCTTGAAAATCGGAGTAAAGGGCTGACACTATAATATCCCTTCAGTGAAATGTGATATTTCTGAGAAAAGGGGAGCACCATGAAGGCTCTTGGTACCAAATGTTCCAAATGACGCCTCGAGAGTATGAAGAGTAAAACTAGGGCAAATGGGAAAAATCCCTTTCTGACATTTTAACAGCATGTCTCATTACCTCAGCTGTCTATAAAATGTATAACTGGCTCTAGTTTGAATAGAGGGGGGATTTTACTTACTTTTTCAAATAAATGAATTGACCACATCTCCATAGACTCCTAACTGGGTGTGTTACAAAGCAAGAGACACCAAATTCATCACATATTTTTACATGAGGTCAGAACTTGCAAAAACAAGCAACACACCCAGGCCTCTGTCAGGGCACATTAACTGTGTTTTATAATCTGCATGATAGGTTCATAAAGACTTACAGCGCCCTGACCTGAGCTCATCTTCCTCTAATAAAGTTGTGGATATCCCAGTGATCCTACAGCTTTGGAGCTTTTTAAAAAATGTGCTTTCAAAAACAAATAAGGGTGCATTGAATCCCTGTGGCACGCTGATAACGGCTTTACTGCTTCCTGTAGGTCAGGGGTCAGGGAGCAGACCGGCCCATCATTAGCAAGGGAGGGAAAGGTTAGGCAACAGGAGGTGTCAGCAAGGGATCACGTGAAGTTGTCGACATGGAGAGGAAAACTGGCAGGCAGGCCAGAGTTACTGTTGGGAGAAACATGGATTCATTCTTCATCTAATGGCACATACACTCATGTACTGGCAGTGAACAATGGTGAAAAAAGTGGTGATGAAATTTTTGACACGGTGTCCAAAACAGTGGTCCTTTGTTTCTTGGCCACCAGTGGATTTAAGAGCTTACTAGCCCTTGAAACATTAAATATAGGCGATTAACCCTAACAGAAAATACTTTCTGTGCTATTTTTTGACTGTTAGATTATTAAAAAAAATCTTTTGTGCATCTTATTTGGAAAAGGGCCACAACCCAAATCCCGAGTCACCTCAATAATGATAAATTGCTGTATTCACGCCTGCCACACCAAGTTTATAGCAGTAATTATCACATTAATAAGAACTGAAGGCACAGCAATGTTTTTAAATCCTGCCTCTATTTCTAGCTGGGCTGATACATTTTATCTGTGGACACACCAGTATGCTATGAATAATGTATCCTTTTTTAGGACTGGAAACACTAACCAAAACACACAGCA
The DNA here is from genome assembly GCF_022539595.1 of Amphiprion ocellaris. Lineage (NCBI taxonomy): Eukaryota > Metazoa > Chordata > Actinopteri > Pomacentridae > Amphiprion > Amphiprion ocellaris. The sequence goes on from NC_072768.1 coordinate 23,133,060, forward strand.
TAGCTTAAAACATCAGCAGATACTAAAAACAAGACCTTGCAGTTATGACCAACTAAATTCGTCGGCATCTCTGTAGATTTTGAGAGATCCACATGTTCTCATTGAAAGTCATGCTAATATGAGATATTTAACTGTGTATGTACCATACGCAGACATTACCCTACAAATACCATTTGCTAACTTGGGTGTAGGACTGAAAGATTTGGGGAAATAACGTTGTGATTTTTGTCACAGATGTGACAGTCATGCTTCATTTCAATATTCACTATGTAACACATTTAAAGCATGTGATTAAGCACTACCAGTAGCAGTTGGCAGATTTTCTGCTTGGCTCATTACTGGATTCACTATTCACTGATTATCTGTATTATCATTTAAAAAATTAATTCAAAATGCGCTATTTGGCTCTGATACAGCTGCCTGTCACTAACTGTAGTCACTCTGTAGTCTTAAGCAGTGTCCCGCCCACAGTGCTATGATTGGTCACACATGATAAGTAACAGCTTATCAACACTGAATGACAAATGTTACAAAAAAAAACCTCTTTTAACTCAAAATATGTAAAAACAAACAGCTGTATTTCAACAAAATTACATGTTGGAGTTTGTATTATCTAAATTTTGACACCAATTTTACTGCAAACATATTATTTTGTACATTTTGTTAAATTTTGTTATTTTGTAATATTTTGTAGATTAACACTGATGATTAACATTTATTTGTTTACAACATAATTCCATATGTATTCTTTTATAGTTTTGATGTCTTCAGTATTAATCTACACTGTATAAATAATTAAATAAAATCCTGTGAATGACAAGGTGTACCCAAACTTTTGACTGATAGAGTATATAAGTTGCAATCTGTGTTATGTGATATTCAGCTTCAGAATTATTGCATCTACCCTCACACACAGCACACACAACAATCTCAGACAGACAGCCACAATGGCTGCAAACTAAAACAAATTACAAAACATCTGCTCTTTCACACATCAAAATCAAAACATCAACAGTTACTGAGTCTGGCTTCAACCTTTAAAACAGTGACAACAGATAACAAAAATCATCCAATTTAGTACAGAAGTAATGAGAAAATTAATAATAGTGTCAGATATTTGGCAATGCATAAAATTTCCTCAAAAATTCCACTTCACTGCCCCATCACAGAGTTAGGCCGAGACTGCAAAGTCATTGAACCATGTGCTGTTGACATAGGAATCCCATCTCTGTGTCAACCATAGGCCAGCCACACAAAAGCTGTGGCTGAAAATGTGGAGGAGAGAGTGTGCATGTGTGTGTAGGGGGATGAGGGACACATCAGCCATCCAGCCTCTGTAGCTTTTAAGCCAGATAGCAGATAATAGGTTAGGTAAACATACCATTCAAGATCATGTGGAAGTCAGTTCAGCTCCACAGTTAACTGTTACATTTCTGTCAATACTATGATTTGACTTTTCTGCTATTATTTGTCAGCAGGGGGCCAATCAGCACAGACACATTTAACAAAGACACCACCCACGTTGAGTGTTCACACCTGCAGCAAAAATTCTAATTACTAACACCTCATGAATATGCAGATTCAGCCAGCTGCCACATGAAGCCAGCAGGTGGTGGGAGTTCATTTACACATGGTGCCTTCAGCAATGCTTAATCCACGCCTGCATTTTAGGTGCAAGACTGTCTGACACAGGATAGTGTTTGATGACCAAAAGAAGCTGTATTTTTCAGGTGGCAGACTGCTGATCATGTTCTTACAATGTTGTCCAGTAGAAATGGGGTGAGTCAGTTAGTAGTGATTAACCAATATCAAAATAAGAGAGCAGAGTTTCCATTACCTTTCAATTGTATTCTCATTTACTGATATATGTTTTTCCATGAATAATGTGGGTTATTTATGAAAAAGGATACTTCCCTGACTCCACAGTGGCATCTTCAGAAGCTTCATCAAATTTCTAAATCCCAAACCAAAGGATATATAGTTAGCAGTTATGCTTGACAAAGAAGCGACTGCAAATTTTCATTTCAGCAGCTGCAGCTAGAAAATCTCTGCTTTTTTTCCACCTATTGAGACCGCCATATTTCATATCAGTGCTGTCTTGTCTTGCATACAGTATGAAACAACCTACCAGAGAGTGACCTGTACCCAAATCAAATAAGACAACTCCTATAATCACTGATTAAAATTTTATAGTAAATGGTTCTGATTCTGGACAATCTAAAGACTTTGAGATCACCCCTCTGCTTCTGGAAGTTGTGATACCTTTTAGTGTTTTCCAGGAGAGTGCATTCTTGTCTTCTAGCTTCCAGAGTTGGAAATTTGAGCTGGAAAATTCAAAGTGCATATTAGGAAATAATCACTGAATTGCTTTGGCATTTCCATTCTCTGCTTCTGATTGTAAACAAACTAATTCATGAATGTTTTAAAGACCATTTCCTTATTATCAGCACCATCAGGTATGTACAGAGCTGCTGTCACAAAGACCCTCTAATAAGCTGCACTGAAGGAGATCTGCAACCTAGCAGCAACAAAATCATGTTACTGTATCATTGTGTGTGGGTTTAGGCATCAAAACAATGCACCAGCAATACCACCTGGACAAACAGGACAGTGAACTGAAATTAGAGCATTGCCAGCTATAGAGCTCATTTGGCATACTGTTATTAACTTGTGTTACTATCAGATATGAAATACACACTTTATAGACAAAAGTACTAAATACAAAGTTGAGGATTCAACTGAAAAAAGCTGAATTAATTCCACAAAATATGATGTAGTCAATAACAACCCTCGGATCATCATAATCGGATTAGTGACATCTGATGTATATTAGATGTAAATATTCTAATAATGTTACATGGAAAAATACATAGCCTCATTCATGGATAAAAACAGCTTAGTTTATAGAATAAAATGTAAAATGTAAATGTATCCCCATTTATCCCTATCAACTGCAGGGATAGTCTCATGACAGAAATAACAAGGTGCCAGCTCACTATGCAAACAGAGCTATTTGTGACTGTCTGAGTCCTATTTGTGATGTTCTGTTGGCAGTTTGATGATGGAAGTTAAGTTACATTCGCATCCTATTTGTGGCACTAGCTCCACATTTAGATCTCATTCGTTTTAGTTGAGCCCTTAACTGGATGGATCTGTAAAGTGAGGAAAAGGCATCAACATCAAGCTGTTGGAGACCTGAGGGGAAACTGAAGAAGCGACATGGAAAAAACTGAAAAGTGTTTGTGAAATGAAAGTGTATCTGAGAAAGACAGCGCTAACATTGGAGTAAACAACACACTTGTATGGGTGTGGCGTACATGTAAGCTACTCTATAATTACATCCAATTTATTTTGCATGACCAGCTTGTTTCCTAAGCGGTGCATAATGAAGGAGAAGGAGGAGGATAGGGGAAATACGTTCTTTGTTAAAAACATGTCCACATGTGGTGCATGTGGAGTCTACAGCTGAAAGCTCTCTGCATTTGTACAGATGTGTCTGGAACAAATGTGCTGACTCCTTAGGTCATGATATAGATAACTGAGGTCTTACAGCAATGCTGCGGCCAGTCAGGAGTCTATTTTGGGGCAAGTTGAGTTTAAGTACAGGCTATGCTTAGTATCATCTTGGAATGGAAGAGCCTTCTGTTTAGAAGGAGGTCATGATGGCCAAACACTGGAAATGTATCTGGGTTACACTCAAATTACTGGACGGCTTGTCACCATGACAACGTCCGTTAAGAAGCATAATTTGAATATCTGATAATTGCAACCCCACTACAGAGAAAGTCTATGGTACTGCTATCAAGTCTGTAGACATGAAAATGAGATGTCACCATTTCAATGAATAACCAGGGACTGTCAATTTAGTTTAGTGCTGAACTTCCAAGAGTTTGTACCACTATCAGTATACTTTATCACAATGGGTAAGACAAACAGAAATACTAAAAAATCATATTGGCTGGAAGCCAACATGCAGTAGGAACATAAAATAAGTGATGTAAGGTCAGTTATGTTACCCTTTAATGAACTGAGTCTATTCAAAGCTACTCTCTGTTGAGCTCAAGCTCCCTTGTTGGAAACACACACCTCTTTCAACTAGTGCTTCAGGCAAAGTAGGTGTTATTCATAGCTTCCGTCAGGGTAACTTGGCTAGCTCTTTCACACTTTGGCTAACACTTGAAAAGACAAGTGACATGTGCCGAGGTGTAATACAGCACAACTAAAGTTTCCTTCAGGCCATTTCTATAATAAAAGCATGTGGATCATAGCACAAGGATACAGAATTGCAGGGAAACAACACAGGTCAAAACCTGCAATCATCATTCTAGACAAAGCAACAAGGAGTAAAGCAGACTCCCCGGTGGCAGTGATGTTATCAGTAGGCAAACCACTGCTTCTGAACATACAGCTGGGCTGTGCCTCCAGCAGAGCTCTTGATTTTGCAGCTTGGACAGATGTTTTAAATACTCATGCTGGTAAGGTTGCCAGTCTCCATACAGTAACCATGAACACTGCCACCTGTTACCCCAATTTCTAATGTTCAGCAGTTTGTTCTATCTGTTGTTCAATGATGCACCATGAAAAAAGTCAGATGAATCAAGGCTGAAAATGAGGTGAGAAATCTTTGCCAGGAGCCACTGACTTTTAGGTTACAACCTCTATAATACAGGCAAGCGTAAATAGCTTCTCAAGGCTAGTAAAGAGTTCTGAAGACCCACATCATTTTTCCTACAAAGTTAACGTTCAAGAATTAGATTTTTACTACCTATGGTTCATATATATTACTTCCATCTTCTGAATATTTTCTCTAATTAACCTTTTAATCATAATTAATAAAATGTCCTAAAGTTAGAGGACGTATTTTCAAATTGCTTGCTTTTTTCCTTGTAGGTTATATTTACCCAAGACAAAGGAAAGATGCAAATCCCCAAATTGGAGAAGCTAAAACTAAGCAATGCGCTGCATTTTTACTGAAAGATGGCTTGTACTATCAACTTGATATCAGAATGGTTGCTGACTCTCTGCACTGCAGTCAAAAAAAAAAACTCTCTAAAAGATGGGACAATGGGACTGTGCCATCACATCCTTATATAATTCTACTTCAAAACAGTTACATAGGACATTCAATAAATATTAGCCTGCAAATTACGAAAAAGCTGCAATGCAAAAAAAAAATTTAGAGATGCAAGTACAATTCTATGCAAAATCACTTAACAGGTCCATACTTCAGCACTGGCATCAGTGTAAATCAGTTTCTATGACAGCTCAGGCAATGCAAAGGACACTGTAAAACATCAACCTCTCTGGATGCTTTCCAAGACAAACAAACAAAAACCTGCTTGCGGTTCAGCACAAACTTGCTCAATTAAACAGGAGACCAAGAAAGATTTGTTGTGCTCAGATGAAGTCCAGCATGTTTGGTGTGAACCTGGCCAGGACTACGACAGTGAATGCACAGTCCTGACAGTGAAATACAGAAGTGGGAGTGCAATAATATGGTGCTGCATGACAGCAAATGGCCTTCTGTAAAAACCATCTATAAATGGCACTGTGGATATATCAAAATTCTGGTTGACAAGATGACTGCCAGTCTGCAGAAGCATGACAAGAAAATATTGCAGCCTGATAACAATCAAAATCGAAGTTTCTAAAGAAGAATAAAAACTGGGATCTGGCCAAGTAAGCTGTCTTTGGGGTATTTTAAAGACAAAGGTAAAGCAACACAATCCCTCCAACAAAGAGCAGCTAAAACAAAGTCACTGAAGAATGCCAGAACAGAAATTGGTACAACGTTGGTATCCTCTATGCCGACGAGGTTTAAGTCTGTCGTCAAGAATCAAAGTGGACAAAAAAGTATTTTAAAAAATGAATAGATCTGAATTTCAAGCATGAATGGTATACTTTAGTTGCACTGAGTTCCTACTGTGAGGCCGGTATTTTTCTGCTCAGATACAATCTTGAATCATTTCCCATTTAATGGATAGTGCACAAACCTTTGTTGTATACTTACTGCTTACTACTGTTGTACAGTTATATATTAAAACTATATCCAGGAATTCAGTGACACCTGTAATATTCTATATGCTCTGGCATACAGATTCAGATTCAGGCTGAATTTTTGTGACTACATGAAACCTTTATTGTGCAGATAGTGTTTCATATGAAGTGGCAGAACACACAGTCCACCCTCGTGCAACCAGCAGGTGTTTAGTATAGCACAGACGAGTACAAATATTACATTGCACTGATAATCACTACGTTAGAAAATATGGAACAGCTAAAGACCAACACACACTTGCATAAACACACGGACAGATTCACAAGACCGTGGATCTGCAGCTAGCTCCTGACAGACTGGCTTGGCTCAGTGGATGAGAACAAAGCATAAGGTCTAGAGAGGCTTTAAACCCGTCGGGTCTTTTGTGTTTGCATAGTGCTGCCATGGGTGATGAGCACGCATCTAAACGTCCCGTATCTGTGCTTCCACTGGTCCTTTGCCAGTCCTCTACTGGCCCTGGCCATGTTATTAATATTTTTTTCCTAAATAAATAGTCCACTGTTAAACCTCATTAGAAAACCTGAAAAGTTTTTCAAGAATTTCGTTTTGGGATTAATATAACTTTATTTTATCTTATGTTTGCTATACTACAAATGTTTTGCACTCAGAGTATATGTTTTTACACAACACTTAAAAATCTAACCACTCAAATAACTATTTAAGGCTATATGCAAGCTGTCTCGCTAGAAACTCCTTGTGACTGCTTTACAACAGCCACGTCTATTTTCCCATCTTTTTTTGCCGTTTTCCAGTCTGCACCTCACTTATCCTCTCAGTTGAGAGGCCCCCAGTCTCTGTTTGCACTGTAAACCCCCCACAGCTATTGTCAGCTGTTGTCTCATGTCAGCTGAGTTGAGGCCTGTTTTGGTCATTAAGTAATAGTAGAGATCAGCCCTAATCGTGCAGCTCATTTTAACAAGATTTTTCTACCACAGTTAACCCTGTCTTTAGAGCTGGCTTGTGAGCTACAACCTGGGGCTTAGACTTAACCATTTATACCAGTTGCTGCATGCCTCTATGGCATTACATTTAAGTACGCCCGAACCTTAAGCCTTAAGAGGTTTAGGGACCTATTTAATTTCATTACCATCATTGTTATGCCCTTCAGCTGAACATCAAATCCATATGTCCTTACAGGGAAAAACAAAGATACTGAATTTTCTTGATGCATTGCTGTATTTTATGGTTGCTTCATGTTATTGTGTTGTTAATGAGCTTGGCAAGAACAACTAAACTGTAGCACACTTGGCTCTTACTGCAGATGTAAGCAAAGCCAAAGTTACACCCTCTCACTTTGATCCGCACTGCTCGTCTGTCACTGCCTTGGAAATACATAATCGTTGCTTTTTGTTTGTTGTATTGTAGTAATCACCCAAGCAGGCAGGTTCAGCAAGTTCTCAGTTTAACTGAGCCCTTCCCTTCAATGTACACCTACCATTTAAGACAAACTATTGTGTCGTCTTGGACTGTGCAAATAAGCCAACTAAAGTGCAGTCCATATTGTGAGGTGTACTGTGTAGCTCTTTCTCAATGCACCATCAACGGTCACCCTATTTATGCATGGGTAAACACCTACTATTGATGCATATACATGTTAAGAGCAACTGTTTTGAGTGTTGAATTCCTTTGTAGAAGTTTGAAAGAACAGGAAGGCCTCTGTTAAGATAAGCTGGGGTTTTAAACCGATTAAAAAACCTCAAGTGCACCCCTTAGTCCTTAAAGCAACCCTATTTAAGGTAGTATGCAATCTGGAATCAAGCATTATGGTTTAAACTGCACCTTCAACTCGCTGGTCTCCAAGATAAGCTCAACGGTTTTTCCATTACATGTACAATTCAGGTGTTTTGTTGACACACACCTACTCCTGTGTAGTGACGAGTAAGCACACCCAAATATCTAGAGGCTGATTGGATTTACTTGGTTGGAAAGCAGCTGACAGAAAGAACCGTCATACCCAATTTAAACTGGTTGTGCACGAGCACGGTGAGATTTGTCAACAGCCTCGGCAACAATTTAGTCAGCTGGTAAGAGTGAAAACAGGCAACTGCAAACCTATCACAAGGGCTGTGTGTAAAAGATGAAAACAGGATTTTTAAAACCTATTACTGTCCTAATAACACTCATTTTACAGGCATCATTATATCCATACTTTACTAAGAGGGATTAACTGTGTGCATCTTCTAGGCGCATTCAACAAATAACTGGTTTTACATACGACAAAAAAGTAAAATGCAGTACGCTAAAATAAGGACTGTAATTTTAGTTCCTGGAACCACAACACAAAATACCCACCTCTTACTGAATGAATGCTGTCCACATTTTTACTGTAATTTGCATGCTCTTGGAAAGACTTTTACACTTAAAAAGTGCAAGTCATTTAAAACACATACTTACATCCAGGGCAGACATGTATTTATATTTTTCTTTGGTTAGTTACCATAATTTGTTTTGCAAAGAAACATGGTAGGAAACTGGCAGACATGCCAATTATGTTCCTTCATACAAATGTAGTTACGAAATTGGAAGCATTGAATCAGACGGCTGACATGCTTTGGTCAGATATGTTAGTTTTTGTGGACAGATATTTCTATGTATGTCTATGGGTTTCAAACTGCATTCTCCACAATGATCACTCGGTTGAAAACCTCGCTAAAACAGTTTCCACAAAAACAGTCTCAACATTAACTGAACTTTTCCATTACAGGGCAGCTGTATTGTATACAGCGGTGGAAGAAGCATACAGATCCATTTCCATAAGTTAAAGTAGCAGTGTTTCTAGTAAAAGTTCAGCATTTTAAATCCTACAAAGTATAAGTACAAAAGTATTAAAATACACTTCAAGTACCTAAAAAAGTGTTAATTCTACAGACAGCGCACTTCAGAGTCATATTATGTTACTGGAATATTATTATTATTGATTAATTAATGTGTAAATCATGTTCATGTTGCATCCGAAGCTATTTTTCACTACTTTACACACTGCTGATTACCTGAACACATAATAATACAGCATTAGTTAATTTTATAATAATAATAATAATAATAATCTAAATCTGCAAAATAGCAAGAAGTAACTACAGCCTTTAAATGAATGTAATGAAGTACAAATTATAATATTTGCTTCCTAAACATAGTGCAGTTAAAGTAAAAAGTAGCAAACCAGGGAAATACTGCAATACTATTACAAGAAACTGGTACTAAAGCACAGTACTTGGGTAAGTGTAATTAATTACATTACACCAATGACTGAATATCAACACGTGTTATTTTCTGGTGCAACCAACAGAACAACTTTCCACAAAATTTGCAGGTTCAGCAGGAGAAAAAGAAAGGCAAAAGCAGATCTCCTGTTGAAGTCCAGGTGGGTGAGACACCTGACCTCATTACAGGCTCCACAGGGAGATTAAACCCTCTTAAACCCTCATGCAGATACTCTGTTACACTGGTCATACTGCTACACAGATATTGATTAGTGACGTTCAGTTTGCTCCAGAAATAGTTTGGTAATTCAGTGTTGCTAAAGTCTGCTTAGGCAGCCTGGTGATTTCAACAAGACAAACTGTACTGTCGATGCGAAAACTGATTTTTCTAGGACGGATTTCTCATTGATTAGGAGATAAATGTGGGCACAAAACAGCAGCTGTAAAAAGCAGCCCTAGCTCTACCAAATCAAAGTTCTGCTTTGGAAGGCCTTAACATTACATGTAAATCAACATTTAAGAATAAGATGAACCTCTAGTGAAACAATAAAAGCAGCATACAGATGTCAGCGGCGTCAAACTGTGGATTTTCCCTTCCAAATGGGAAATGGAATCGGGAAGCTCTGCACAAAAACAGCCGCCACACACAATGATGATGCACTTTTGTGAACAAGTGCATTCAAGATTGACTAATAATATACAAGCAAATTCAAAAATGGAAAGAGACTAGATATGAGCAACAAAGCCTTTATGTATCATTTTCATAATGCTCAGAAGGTCTGTGAATAGAATCCAACATGAAATACAGAGACCTAGAGAGAGAGGGACTGGTTTCCAGGTATTGCTTCTGTCACTGTCACCTCGCCAGCTGGGTGGGAGCGGCCTTCTTCAGCATGATAGCACACATTAAGTGCATGAAATTAGAGCAAAGGAGGCCCGATCCTGTGTCTCTGCTCAAAAAGTTAACAGATCTGAACTGACTGACAGTCTTAAATCACTGAGAGCCATGACTGGGCTGTGCATTGAGGATCTACAAACAAAGAGCTGACTTGACAGTGTTGCACTGAATGCTCCACTGTCCTTTCCTTGAAACCTGGCTGTCAGTGAAGCTCTTCTTTCATTGATTAACTGTCTCTCTGCAGGAGGCTTTGAGGAGAGGCCAGGCTGTTGGAGAAACACAGGCTGATTGTCTCGCTCCCACCCTGTCTGTCCTTCTTTCTCTGATAGCTCGGCTGTTACAACAGATAGCATCATTCCTTCCAGTCATAGTGTGCAGAGGATGGCCCATGTGTGTGCACCTGTGCAATGGGCGGGATGCTTTATGTTTGTGCTACGTTCGGACACAGAAACAGATCATGCTAACCGAGGTGAACCACAAACAAAGCGAAAATGTGTGCAGAAAAGTCGGCACCGGCATCAGGAGGTGGCAAGCTGGAATCGGGTCTGTGTATAAATGGAATAATGCTGATATATTGTAGGTACAGTGAGTCCGTGGAGCAGCAGATGCTGCTGATGACCTGCAGGTGTTTGCCAGGCCCGCGGCACTGACTGACAGGTGGCACCGGCCAATTAACACAGCTACGCATTTAGCAGTTAGTGCAAAATTAAAAGACAATTAAGTGACTTACCTCAGTGCCACACGAACCGAGCTTTCATCTTGTCCTGTCGTCATGGTTCCTCATACAATAGTCAGCACAAAAAGAACAAAAAGCGGATTTATTTCTGCTGGCGGCTTGCCCTGGCAGAGCAGCTAGAAAAAAGTGCGCACTCCCCTCCGACAGGATCGAGCTCACCTCGACTTCAGCGCCGCCATTTGAAACGAATACCAAAATATGTGCACTCTGTTTAAAGCATGGTTTCACCGAGGGCTCCGCTGGTGTGTCCGCATGTCGCGTCTACAGGCGCCGCATCTCTCCGCAGCTCTGCACGGATGCTTCAGCTCCGGCTCGAGCCCACATGCACTCTGCCGCTCCGCCTGCCGCTGCCGCGAGGTGAGCTGTTGGCTGGCGCGCGCGTACACGTGCGCACACACTGACGGACATCCACGCGCTGCCGTGCCTCCGTTTACGCACCGGGGAGGGAGCCGCAATGCGTCAGCAAGCCACGCCCTCCTCGGGGAGACGGCTGCGAGGTGACGTCATGACAAGGGTGTTATCCACGTTCAGTGATTTAGAAGTCAGTGAATTTACAGAGATTTACAGGAGAAATAACAGGGTATAGGTCACACCACAGTCAGGTGACTACTGAATGTACTCCTCTCAGCTTTGAAAAATAATTTAATTATATAAACATGAATTTGCACTGTGAGACTTCTATCTTCTCTTAATGTAAATCTGTTTATCCTGATTTGGACCCAAAGTCATGTAATTTAGGCCTAATAGCACTGAATGGAAATATACTGCAATAAACATTCCTATAGTGCATACCTTCTACTCTGAAAAACAAACGTGACTTTCAGATAGTTTTTTTTTCTTTACATTGAAAAATAAATGTGATTAAAATAAAATAAAAAATATAAATCATCTTTGGGTGTTCGTTAGACTGATTGATGTTGCATTGAATATGTTTTTTTCTCATCTGTCAGTTAATACTGATCATCTGAAATGAACATTTTACTTGTGCTGTATTCTTTTGGTCAATATATACCTGTAAACTTGTGGAGTCCACGAAGCAAGGGTTTCTAGACAATGCAGGCTTTTAGTGCCACCTTGTGGCTTGAATCACCAAGATTTGGTGATTCAAGCCACAAGCTTTTAACTTCATATACTGTATGAAGGTAAAAGAGAAACTCAGCAAAAGTAAAATGCTGGCACATTTCATACAGTACCCTGAGAATGGGGTTAACTACATTTTTAGAAATGTCTGAAGTGTTGACAGAAACATCTTGCTGCTCTGATTACACAGAAATATCTCATTGCACCATCAGTCTAACATGAACACCTGACACCTATCAACACAAACCATGACACTGCAACATGAGTAATGGAGCAGATAAAGCAGGTTTAGTTTTCCTGAAGCTGCATCTTAACAATTTGTGTGTAAGTGCCTTCAGCACTCCACCCTACTGCTTCCTCCTGGGTAATAACACCATTGAATACAGGAGTCCCATTACAAGCCTATCAAGTTACAAGAACAAGGAGGCCTGGCAAAATACAGGCTCACTAATGACTAGACACGTGTCAGTGCATATTAAAGTTAAGCCAAATAAAAGCTGTCTGGCTTTCCAAAAAACAATTTGAATATATTCAGATTAGCCAGAGAACAGAAATGAATGATTTAAAAAAAAAAAAAAAATACTATTAGCAAAGTTTCCTCCCATTCACTGCTAACCTTCATTATGAGAATCTCTGTAGTCAGAAATACCATCCAGCTCTATCAGCATTTTACTCAGCAATGTGCTAAAATGTGTTGGCCCAGGTTTAGATCCATTCATTACACGGTTTATTCTCATTAGGGTCATGGAGGGCTGGAGTCTATCCCAGCTGACTTGGGGTGAAGGCAGGAGACACCCTGGACAGGTCACCAGTCTATCACAGGGCTACATATATGGACAAACAAGCACACTCATATTCACACCTATGGACAATTTAGAGTTACCAGTTGACCTGAGCATGTTTTTGGACTGTGGGAGGAAGCCAGAGTACCCAGAGAAAACTCACACATGCACAGGAAGAACATGCAAACTCCACACAGAGAGATCCCAGGCCAGGATGCGAACCGGGCATCTTCTAGCTGCAGTACTAATCACTGAGCCACTGTTCAGCCCCCAGGTTTTGATTTATCACTGTATTTGATGCAGATAAGACTCTTCTTAGCTGAAGCTTGATTGCCTTGAACCTTAAATCAGCATTTAAAGGTTTAGTCTATATGAATTATGTATAAGACACCATTGGTGGTATCTAATAATGGCAAATAATCAATTCCGATATTTATTTATGGCTCCACCCCGGAACAATGCCAGAAAAGGGAATCTAAATGTGATTTTTCAATGTTGAAAGTACTATAAATTAAATCTGTGTTAAAACCTGAGTAAATACAAACATTGTCAGCCGGGACACTAGAGGTGGGCAAAAAACTGTACATTTTAAAATGAAGCACAAATTAAGTACTTTAAGTAATTTTTTACAAGAATGTTAAAATGTCAAAAAATAAAATAATGCTGTTTCCAGGCCTGTTTCATGAGTTTATTTTTTAAAATAATTCTGTTGAACCATGCTTCAAAAGCAATATCTGATTTTCAATGGTTAATTTTCATAGAATTTTTATTTATTATTGATTTTGTCAGATTCAAATCATTTCTGTGACCATTGTGGGTTTTTCTTCCATTAACCGAGGGGTCCCAACGATTTTGTCCACGTGTATCAGATAAAACAAGGAAATTGGACAATTGTCTTACCAACTTGTTGCTACTTTTTGACATTTCATACACAAACTGTAAAGCTCATGAGTTAAAAAAACCAAATAGTAAAAGAGCAACCCTTTAAAACCTGCTAGCAATTGCCTTAAAGCATAGCTAACATGAGAGCCATAGTTTTATTTCTGCTATGTTTGTGCAGGACTCTGAAATTACTTCTCATACACATGTTAACTGCCTTTACCAACCAGATTGCACTGATGTGAGTATGTTTATTAAAATATCACATGAATGAACAGAACATTATAAAAGACACATGGAATGTAACTTTATAAACAGCAGGAGCATTTCATTTACAAAATGTATGACTGAACACACCTCATTTCTCTCTGTGTTACCATGGATCTATGGCCTATAAACATCCTTTAATTTGAAATGTTTTTCTGCTCAAAACTCTCAGTATAAAAACCATCACTATCCATGTGAGGGTACATAATAAGCAATCTTGAAAAAACGGCAGTGTATCAGAATCAGAATATGGCAGAATATCGGTACATTTCCCGATACAAAGTGAATTACTCTTGCTTTGCTCATTTACTGCACAGAATGAAAGCCAATTAGTTTTATATGAATAGAAGGCAATGCCAATGATATATTTTTTCAGTCAGTAAGACATTTTGTGAAAGGAAATGGATCTGTAACCACAAAATATGTTGCTATAAATATCGAGTATTTTGTGTTCTCATATGGACATTTGTGCAAATTCCAAACACTTCAAAGCCTGTACTTTGTAATAAAACCAAGACTGCATGAAAAAACATAGAAGAAATCTTGTAGATGCTAGCAGTATCACTCAAGTAACCCAGCACAGATCAAAGTGTGCCAGTGTAAAAAGGAAATTCTGTACAAAGGTGCTGTGTATTAAGTTACTCAGGGGGACTTGGTCACGATTACCTGAGCTGTAAGAACAAGGACATGAAACTGAACATTAAAAAGGCATATTTAGTACTGCTGTAGCATAAGAACTAAAGTTTTGAATGCTTTTAATGCCTTGATCCAGTACTTACAGTTATATAGGCTATGGCACTGTCTGACCCCACCGCTCCATACTGCGCTGGGCTGGAGTTCGAACTTTGCTAAAAAATTGGACAACTCGTTGTAGTAATTTGGCATATAGAAAACTTTTTTACAAAGACACATTTCTGGCTTTTAAAGTGCAATCTCTAACACTGTGCAGACAACAGCAACCCACAGTTAGCTTTTTTTTTTTTTTTTTTACACCATTGCAGAGTAAAAGATTAAACCCACGTTAATGATTTTAAGAACATTGTCTTTTATGCGTAGATATGCAAAAGTCGAAATATGGCAGAAATCAATGAAAAGTGTACTTCTGAAATATTTCTGACTTTCAAACTACACATTAGCTAGCACACCAACACATTCTCTCTGGTATATTCAATTTGTTGGAATGTGTACAAAAGATGGATGTCAGATCGAAATCGTGCAAAAGATTCTTTACACTATCTGGAAAGGAATTTGGCTTGATGTTACAGAAAGGCTGAGGAAACAGGAACCAGTTCACCTGTTTTTCTGATTTCAATGAAAAAAAATCACAAAGTGTTGTTAGTAAAATGGTGCTCTCCTTCAGTCAATCGTATTTGCACCCCAATGCTCCTTTACCCATGTCTGAGAATAATACCATTCGTTTCAGCTTTCCTGGGATTTTATTATCCCAGCAATACTGCCATAAATGAACTCTTCCTACTCTAATGCTGAGATGTCTTGCTTTAATGTTTCCTTTTATCATCACCAATAGGATGGTGGGAAATGAGGAGAACGCGCAACAGAAAAAGTGGAAAGCTGCCCAACTCCCAGATGAAACAAAGGCAAGACATGAAAAAAAACTGACAAAAGATTTGCCTGAGCAACCAAGCAATCACTGGAGAGCTCAAGCCTTTTTTTCATCATGTTTGATTACAGCCACAAGAGGGCAACATGATGAGTACCTACCTCCTGCATGAGCAGTCTTTCCAATCTTTAAACAAAAAGACAAGGGAACAGAAAGACAGAGTGGAAAGAGAAAGTCTTCCCAGTCTACTCTACATCTGAGCCATCGTTGTCAGAGGGGAGGTAGTTGTTTCCTTTTACCCGGATGTAGTGGACGTGGCGGTGGCCGTTGGGCGAGGAGTCTCCACAGGAGCAGAGAGGACCGGTGAACAGGTTCTCGATCTCCTCCAGCTGCAGGCCCCGAGTCTCTGGGAGGCAGCCCAGGACGAACAGGAGACCCAGCACCACCAGACCCGTGTACATGAAGAACGCACCTGGAAGACATGTATGTTTTTACCATCAGGCCCTGAACTATGACTTCAAGGTTGCATGATTAATGATCAAAACATTCTTACAGAATGTGAACTATAATTCCAACTTCGCCTGATAAATACTTTCAATTGCACTCCCATGTCTAACCCTTTCATTGAATAACTATATGTAAGTTGTATCAGAAATGGATTTGTATTGAGTTCACAATGTGCAAACTTGATAATGAAGATCAAAGTAGACTTTAGCATTTTAGTTTGTTAACTGCTTTTAATACCAGAATAAAATGGGAATGGAAACAGCAGTTGGCCAGTGTAAGGTCACTGGCATGTTCATTTTTAGTTGCTCTCTGGTTGCAAGTTTGCCATTTATTTTTACAAGTCCAGACTTCTTCTATTAAACTATATGTGCACTTCTAGTACCGATCACATTTACAAAAACTTTGCTGAAGCTAATGAGGGTTCATGTCTTTCTGATGGATACTTTGATAGAAAAATAGTTGGTGCACACAAACTTGCCTGTTGTGAAGTCTCCAACTCACTATGCATAGCAAGATGGCACCCACACAAAGTTTGTGTTCTATTAACTAAATGCTAATGGCTCAATAGTGTAGATAAACAGAACGGATGTTGGGTTCTTGGCAGCTGTGGGTTATACCATGAAAGTAAGTTGAAACTGTATAGACTAACAAGCTGATGATTTGATTTTAGGTTGGTTTAAAGGTATTTTTTTAAATTGAAGATTGATTCTGATTTGTCTTGTTGGTTTGTGTGAAATTAGTGGCCTTTTCTGTGTATTTTTCTTTTACTTCCCTTTGTTATTTTTTGTTGGCGTGTTTTGCCACTGCCTCTTTGGCAATAGGACAACCTTCGATTGGAGGTTATGTGCATTCAGCACTATGCCCACACTGTAGGTTGGTGTGCATTAGGCCTACTAGGTTTGAATTTGGGTGTAAACAACTATTATCTCTCAACCAATTTGTCTTCTGTGTTTATCAAATGCTATTTTTGTATAATAATGGTTGGTGTTTTTAAATTTAGTAACATTGTCTGCGTGAATTTTGCCTTAACCGTGACAGATTGTGGCATTTGGAAGGCCACAGTAGTTTCACACCCCTCTGTTTCTAGCAAACCACAATAAAACTCAGTTGCAGTTCATTCCACCCCCACCCCTCACCATTGTCCTGAAAGTATGTGTAGTGATCATACCTGATTACACATGGAGTAAAAAAAAAAAAAAAAAAAAAACACTATATGATCAGACTAAACCAAAAAAAAAAAAATCCCTCTGAAATTGTAGGAAATGCCTTTAGTGGCAACGTATTTAAAAAAAAACAAACAAAAAAACCCCCCTGAAATGTAAGATACACTACCATTCAAAAGTTCTGGGAGACTTAGAAATGTCCCTATTTTTGAAAGAAAAGCATTTTTTTTTCAATGAAGATAATATTAAATTAATCAGAAATACAGTCTAGACGTTAATGTGGTAAATGACTATTCTAGCTGGAAAAGACTGATTTTTAATGGAATATCTACATAGGGGTACAGAGGAACATTTCCAGCAACCATCACTCCTGTGTTCTAATGCTACATTGTGTTAGCTAATCATGTTGAAAGGCTAATTGATGATTAGAAAACCCTTGCGCAATGATGTTAGCACAGGAATAAAAGTGTGAGTTTTCAAGGAAAACATGAAATTGCCTGGGTGACCCCAAACTTTTGAATGGTAGTGTATATCTCTACAGGAATGATGATGGTGTGATGATGTGATAGTCTTACCGTAATAAGTCAGAAACTCTGCGACATGAAGAAAAGTCAGAGACACTAGGACATTGAAGATCCAGTTGACTCCAGCTGAGCAGGCGTTGCCGGTGCTTCGTGCCCATAGTGGGTAGATCTCTGAGTTCACCGTCCAAGGCATCGGGCCCATTCCTGTAATATGTAGTGCATGTATCATTTCTTCAGGTGAGGAATGTAGCAATACATTAACTGCTGGTAATTCTTCAGGATCATGATTGCACACATAATAATCTTTAGTTTCAGCAAGCATTCCCTTTGCCTGGTTACTGTTTCCTATATCAGACACAATGCTTTGTGTCACACAACAGTACAGCATATGAAAGATGTGTGAGTTACAAATGTATTGAGTAAAACTGATTTCCACACGATTATTTTTACTGTAAAAAGGAAACTAGCTGAGACAATCAAGGGCGGTTCAGTTACAGTAACATGCACATGATTCGTGTGTAAATGACAGGAAGACTGTGGGATGCTTAAAAAAAAAACAAAAAAACACACATACACACACACACAACAATGATAAAGTTATTTCAGACCTGGAGCAAAGAATGCAAGGTAGAGAATGAGACCCATCAAAACAGTCCAGGAGTAAGATGTGGGACAATAGTTGTAAGCCCAGATTGAGCTGTCAGGACCCTCTGTTCGATTGGAACACCTGGATGAAGAATTGAAAGAAATCACTGATGAGCCTGTTTCTATTAAATCCCTCAGAAGAATTTCTGTTTTCATACTATTTCCTGAGCAAGGGTGCAGGTCCTCTGGCCTTTTAGTGTAAGTACACTTTAAAGCAAGAATAGTACATATCATGATGATATCCACATGAAATTAATTTTAAGAATTGCTACCCTCATGCATCGAACATAACCGTCACACAAACATACATAATATCAGTGTCTGACCTTCCCCAAGCTGCATGATCTGTGGACGCTTGATCGACAGGAACGCAGGAAGAGTCGAACACTGTGGTGCCGTTGTCCCGGTAACAAAAGCCACAGTCCGGATCCAACATGCACAACTCACAGGACCTGCAGCACAGAACTGAATGTAAAACATCTCACAAAAGGCCGTCAAACCATCTACTGAGCAGCACATTCATACTACTCTATCAGCAGCAATAATGTAATTCTTTTATCAAAACAAAGATAGAGAAGCTTTAAGGATGAAGGAAGAATTATGGGATGGAAATGTACTGAAAGATCTTTGGTCAAGTCATCACACAAATGTACTCTTTAAATATTTCAATCGTACAAGTAGCTCAGACAGCCCTTATATTCCCATAATGGAGTAACAGAAATTGGACTCATGTGGGAAGTTAATTTTCACTGATTTCATTAATTCATCAAATCATCAGTTTGAGGAATGCTGTATAAAAATATCATTGTGATAAATGTTACAAACCACTTCTCTAAAGACATTTAATAAACATGCATTGTTTCAGTAACTGCTTAAAAGGTGGCTGGACTTCATGTATGGTTAGAGACAGTGATGGTCTAAGAACAAGCTGAGAACTGTTTTGGTTGAGACACCTTGGATCATTTCCAATATTTAAAACAAATCACTGAAGCGGCTTCTGTGAGTGTACAAATTGGTCGTCTGGATGGAAAACTGAGGCTACAAAGAAGCCTTCACTCTTGGGGACTGTAAGCAAAACCCTGAATAAAAAACTATTCACACCAAAAAGAGGCTTCACTGGAAACAGCATCAGAAAGGAATGACAATATCTACACAGTGTTTCATTATGAAAAGAGAGTGACTGGAGTATATCTCCATAATTATTATTTTGTTTATTTTGTTTGTTTATTTTGTTTGTTTTGTTTATTTTTAACTATTATTTTGTTTATTTTTAACTATTGTTTATTTATAACTATTCACACCAAAAAGAGGCTTCACTGGAAACAGCATCAGAAAGGAATGACAATATCTACAGTGTTTCATTATGAAAAGAGAGTGACTGGAGTATATCTCCATAATTATTATTTTTTACCTGTAGAGTCTGCAGGTTGAGTTTTGAGAGTCGACTGGATGAAGGGTTACAGGCGGAGAGTTCTGGGCAGATAGCAAGAACCCAACTGCCAACAAAGCCAGACTCAGACCAGTACCTGCATTAGAGGAAAAACAAACTCCCTAAATAGAAATTCTCTGAGAGAAAAGAAGAATGTTACTCATATAATTATGAATTCCTGCTGGGAATTCTATACAAGACTGCAGCTAAATCTAGATCCCTATCCAATTTATGTCCCTATGATTAATATATTTGTCTTACTATTACATTTAGACAACTATGGTGAATATAATTGTCTGAACACCACTGCATTTTGACAATGGTATGATGCGAAACCAGCTGAATTAAAATATTAAATGACTACCTGCAATAGTTCTATTCCATTTTGTTATGCATCTATACACAAATTATATTTGATTAACAACACATTAAGCTATAAAAAAGGTAAATAACGATAGAAATAGTCAGCCATAATTTCTCTTTACAAAGATCTGCCAGGATGTCAGTCTATCAGTCAAGCAATCACTGTGCCACGGTAAGAATCACGAACCTAAAAGACTGCCCAGGGTCAGCTTCCTGCGACCCACTCTCTCCACGAGCCACACTCCAACCAACGTAAACACAAAGTTGGTAGCAGAAGTTGCAGCAGCCAACCAGATTGCCTGTTTATCGTCCCGCACCCCCGCCATCTGCAGAATGGTTGCACTGTAGTACCTGGATGTGAGCGAGGAGAGTCACTGAAAATTAACGACAAGCTTTTCCAGTGACACAGCTCAGGAATTAGTAAAAACACACATGCCCTGATTTATCATTCCAGGTTTTACAGTTGTGGGTAAGGAGATCACTATGAGATAACTTTTACAAGATAAACAGTCCACCTACATGACAGTATTTATACCAGACAGCTGCTGGAACATCTGGAGGCCACAACCAACGATGAGAGCCTTGCGAGTCGGACCATGGCTGAGGATGCGGAAAATAACAAGGCCTAAAAAACAAAAAGTCTCTAAATTTAAATATTTTAATTTCAATTCACTCCTTAATTTCTTAAGATTGAAACTAAAATTGTTCTTCATAGATTCTTTATTCTACAAAAATTTAAAACAACAACAACCTGGAATCAATTCTCCGAATGCCCACAGTGTTACCAATTCTGGAAAAATAGGTGACTGTACATACAAATGACATTTTACTATTTTCATTTTGCTGGGGGGTTCTATTGTTGTTTGCTATCTGTTCTGTAGAAATGCAGTCTGCAGTTCAGCTCAGTTAAGCCGAATAGCCTCTAAAACTTAGTCATGAGACTGTTAGTCACAGCTGTGTCAGTTGTGGCTTTACAATTATACTGAGTTCTTTTTTTTCTTCTTCTTTCTTTCTTTCTTTCTTCTTTCTTTTTTTCCTTTTTTTTTTTTTACAAAGGCTGATGACTGCAAATGGTTTATTTTTGGGTACATTTTTAAATGAGTCATACAGAATAAAGTGATTTTAATGAAATATCAGAATTCCAAGCTTGCATCTGGTTAATCTTCCTAACAAGTTTAAAGTCACACATGGTCAGCTGGGAATACTTTCTGTTTTTACTGTTTCTGTCTGTGATAAATGGTGCAATTTTTGAGATTGTTTTTAAGATTACATGCCTTCCAAACCTGCTTGTGAGCTTTGGAGTTCAGATGGTTACTTTCAGAAGAAAATAAGCCATCACTTTTCATTTTGTAACAAAGAGTGGTTATGGCACATCAAAAACAATTAAAACAAACAAAAGATAACATTTAGTCATGTCATTCTTTTCAGTTTTCACTATAATCTTTCACCTCCACCCGCCTCTTTCTCCTCTTCCTCAATGCTGGTTCTAATGGTGTCGTACTCCTCGTCGACATTCTGGCCTGCTCTGATCTGACTGAGAACTTGTTGGGCCTCTTGTTTTCGGCCCTTTTGGAGGAGCCAACGTGGGCTCTCTGGCAGGAAGAAGAAGCCGACGAACTGCAGCACGGCTGGGACAATGGACAGACCCAACATGTACCTACAGCAGAAAATGAGGAGAGGGATGTTGAAAGATGTTCTAAATGGCATTTTAGAAAAAGAGGAATCAGGGCAGTCAAAAACTGCACACAGTCACAGTCTCAAATAAAGATAAAAGACTAAAGTGAAAGAAAAGGAGACTGTACAAGCAAAACTCAAGTAAACCGTTGTCATTGTAAGTCACAAGCAGGGTTGAGAGAGTAGAGAAAAACAAGCATACCTCCACCCATCATGGATCACGTAACTGAAAGCTCCATCAACCACACTGGCAATGAACTGGCCACCAGTGATGAAGAGGGAATTAATGGTGACCAGCTGACCTCGCAGCTGAGGAGGAGAAACTTCTGCGATGTATACAGGAACAGTCATAGAAGCAATGCCTGATGGAGGAGAAAAAAGGTTTCATATTGACATTCACACAACATTGTTTGGTTAAGAAAATCTTGGGACAAATTCTGTTCTGTTAAATTATCCACAGTCCTTAGCTACATTCAGGCAAATAGAAGCCAACATCCAGTTTACACACACACATATATAAATATATAGAGAGAGAGACTGTGTATTAAAATGGTCAACACCAACTCACCTATGCCCAAACCAACTGTGATTCTGCCAACCAGAAGAACCACTTTGTCCGGGGCCAAACTCAAGATGAGACCACCAATGCTGAAGACGAAACTGGCCAAGAGGATACAGATCCTGCGCCCCAGCCACCCATTCAAGAAGCCTCCACTCAGGGCAGAAAGCGCCGCTGCCCCGACAGTGCTGGAAACCAGCAGCTCCTGCCACAGGGCATTCAGGTTCATCTCCTTTTTCAGGAGCAGCATAGCCCCTGAAACCACCCCAGTGTCATACCCAAACAGAAATCCTCCCAAGGCAGAGAAAAATGCTAACACGTAGACAAAAATCGGCGTGGAGGCCTTCTGGTCCAGGAGACTCTCAGGAGACTCCTCAGATGGAGGTCCAATGAGACTCCGCTCTCCATCATCCACTGTCTTGTGTCCCCTGCTGCCCATAAGGTTGCTCATTTGCTTCAAGCTGTATTCATTGTAGTTGCTGGACATAGGAGAAGCCAGGGGTTAAGCTCAGCAGGGGTTAGTTAAACAGCAGCAGTTACTCCTTACTTAATGACCACCTTAATGATTGTGAGGTGGACAGGAACTAGCTGTGAGGTCATGTGACAATAATGAAGCGGCTTCAAAACACAGTGAGATCTCAGGAAAGTCAGTACAAACCGAATGATATCATGCTGTTGCATTACTTTAAACGTCATACGTCCATCTAAACTCCACATGAGAGTCCAGACCTGTCCGTGTCCAGCCGTCCAGCTCGAAAAGCCACAAGTGAAGAAACCAACACGTCGAGCTTTTAACAGCGACACGGGCTAATTTAGCTAACGATAACATGTCGAAGTAAGTCCCTGTCGTTAAGTGAGTGCAAGATTCCGTCAGTGCAGCAGATTTCAGTGTCATTTCATGAGACAAGAGCATAAAACTGTGAACTTTAATGTCTTTAAACTGACTTAACATGTTTGTTTACACTCACAGTGCAGCAGCTACACTCCGCCATGTTTACGTGGCGTCACGTGACCGCCCGGCTGCTAAGGTAACGTTTAAACGGATCGTTTATCTACAGCGCAGAGCCAAACTCCGTTCAAAATATGTCCTTTTAGCGAATCATTGATTGTTGACAAATGTTACGTATTTAAAACAGCAGTCACGAACATCTGTTGAGTCTACGCGTCAATTCGGCAGATGTGTGACCGATTATTTTTTATCCAAATTATTTTTTCATTTATCCAAAAATATCCATCATATATACTTATCCTATATAAAAATCTACTATTTATTTATATGACACGCACAATCAATAAGTGATCTAGCCCTTTACATTATTTAATCTGTTTGCGATTTTATTTTTTAGAATAGATCCAGACAAAACACATGGAATTCCTTTGGACTAAATTATTGTCACAGTATTTTATTTTAACTATATATGCAAAGAGACTTTAACTTTACCTTTGGAAATGCTTATTCTTCTGGAGCTCTGCTGCAGTCGATGTCCTCTTCAGCAAACAGGAAGCTTCTGTGAAAGATCATATGATCTGGCTGCAGGAGAGGATCAGGGAACACGCCTACTGAAGTTAGTTTACCTGTTCTTCCAGTGATCTTCACTCAGCAGGCAGCTCTTATCCAGAGGTGTCGCCTTGATCAGCACTGTCAAACAGCATCTGCATTAAGCACATTAAAGCTACACAATATCAACACACTATCACTCCTTCTCTTTTCTTTTACATCAGCTGCTACTTATTAGACAGGCAGATAAACTCATTTTTAAAAATAGCTTTTTCAAACGGAAATCTCAGTGTTCGGTAATCTACTCCGGTTTAGTTATTTTGCTATGTATTTTTAGCCCCAAAACACACTTTTAATTTCCACATTTTGTGAGAATAAACAGACACATGACACACACCATGGCAATCAAAAATAAAGCTACAGTGATCAACATAATTTTAAAAAAGCATCTTCGTTTGTTAAATTATTGCAAATTCAGACGTTCAACAAAGCGCATATATTTTTTCCAGGCAGAAATGTGTGCCACTAGCAGCTAAATTTGAACCGCATGATTTGAAATGGAATTACTGAAGTTCAAGAAGTGCATTAAAAATTGAACTTGGAATACATCATTTGAAATTGGAACTGAATTAAATTGTAACCTAATAAATTCCAATTTAAAATAGACTATATAAGTTGGGATTGTGGTGGAAACCATTTCCGCCAGTACATTTTACTTTGAATCTGGCTACTTGTAAGTTGTGCACATGGTAATTTAACCGAAATATATTATTGATTAAAGAATTAGCTTATAGTACGTATAAATCCGAATGTTTTAAAAGTTAGATTAATATTTTACATTCATACACAGTTCACGTGTAAAACATTGACAGCTGACTTCATGCTGACTGTAAATACCGTAGTTACACCACTAGATGGGCATCACAAAACACAGACGATGTCGGCAACAGGAGCAGAACCGACAGAAAAAAGTAGAAATGTGTTTATTTAGTCCCAGCTCTGTGAACTGGGTGTATGCCGGATTTAACAGTACCTTCCAAAAAGCTGTATAATGCTTTAATCTTTGCTCTACGGGAAAATAATGTTTGCTCATTGGTAATAAACATTACGATGGGGATTTTTTTGAATGGAATACGGTGCGAATCGGTGCCAAGTCTCTCACTGTTGTATAAATCTGTAAATGAACAGCTGACATGAGACACCGGGCGGGAGGCAGAGTGGGGAGAATGGAAGCCACTCGGCAGCTATTAAAAGTGTAGCTTGAGTTAAAATCTGTCTTCAGTGAATAAAATCAGCTGCGTGTCAACTGCCGCTGCTGCGACTGGAACGCGCTCCGTGTGCCAGTGCAGCTCAGTCCGCGTCCGTGACAGCTCCCGCCGCCGTCGAGCTACGCGGTGCTCCTTTCCAGCTTCCTCTCGTCTGAACGGGAAGTTTAGTTTTTTTTTTTTATAGCTTGAGTCATATGATGTGACCGGAGGGAAGCAGGAATACGCCTGTCGGAGTGGACCCACGGGCTTTCCCCGCGGAAACAACAGAAAGTCTCCGCAAAGAGGAACACATTCACCGCCTGAGGAAAGTTAGCCGAGCACGGTGATGTCAACGTCGGAACTGAAACTCCGCCACACTAGCAGCTTCCCTAGCCACGACAGTCACTTCTAGCTGTACTGTAGCTACTGTAATGTGATGTAACATAGCAAATATTTAGTAATGTGGAGTAACAACCCGAGTGACTACAGTAGAAGTTTAGTCGTTTCTCTCCGCAGAGCTGCAGGCAGCAGTCTGACCGTTAGAAGAGGAGCCCGGCTCGGTTCTGACGGACTGCACTGATTGACCTCAATGCACGTCAAGTCTCCAGTTGGAAAACGGCCCCTCAAAGACCATGGTTAACAAAGAGGAACTGGAAGAAAGGTTGAAGAAACTCCTGGTGAGGCTGAAAACTCCCCAGGAGGACAGACAGTTGGATAATCTGATTCAAATCATCCACGATCTTCTTTTCCTGGCACACACCGACCATGGTAGGAAACACATTGTTCCTGCATGTGCATCATGCTGCTGTTTACGAGTAGATACACTCTCTCCTTTGGTCATGTTATCTGGCTCTAGAGGCAGATAGAGTCACATTCTTCAGTTATACCACAGTGAGAAAATATTACTTTATGCTCAGTTTATTACCAAATAAAATGTTATACTAGGTTTATGAAAAGGGTGTAGTTAGTTAGCTGCTGAACATTTGAAACTTGGAAACTAGTGTATTGCTGTAGATTAAATCAATGAACAAATATATAGCTTTAGTATTTAAATGTTGCATCTTGCCTTTTGACAAAGCATGCTTAACTTTTTGTACTGCTACTTTAATGTTAACTTGATCTTGCTTTTCTTTGTCATATTATATGAATTGTCATTTGGTTTTAGTGAGTGACTGATTGATGTCAGTGCTACTTACATCCGTCTTTTATCTCCCATGTATACACGTGTCACTTAATTTTTCCTAACCTTCACACAATCTTCAGCACATCCTTTATTTAATTGGTAAAAGACAGACTAGACTTACATCCCTCCAGTGGGGTCTTTGCTGTTGCCACACTATTCTTCAAGCCTTGTTATGCACATTTAAAAATAGAAATGAGGGTTTCTTTGAAAGCTAACTTGTCAAATCCTGTCCTGACCTGTTATTTGTTGGTCTTTGTTATAGCTGCTGAATTGTTTGAAGACAAAAATGTCCATGTCCCCCTCATGGTGGTGCTGTCATCCTACATGAGCAGCAGAGGAGTCCAGCAGGTAATGCAAGACATCAGAAACCTCACAAAACTTTGACTGTGTAGCTTATGTTTTCCTTTTGCTTCGGCAGTGTGTTATTCTTACGCAACAAAATGGGCCATTGGGAATGTTTATTTTTATGGCAAGTCCTGGTACCAGTTTTTATGTTGATGAAAGGTTTTATCTTAAACTACTCATACAGATGTTAGATTTGTCAAACAGCATCACTTGCTTAGATAGTCTCTGCTTTGTACGGTTAAAAAGCTTCCATGTCTATGCCTGATCGGGCATGTTTATGGCATCTTGTGACTGCTGTTCACTACAGCGTATCAGAGGTAAGATCACAGCATGACACAAACTGAAAGTCAGACTGTGAGACTCATACAGGCTCGGTAATACACTCATCTGTAGGCCCCTTTTTGCCAAAACCATCTCATATTAAGTCTCTTTCTGAAGGAGCTAGACTTCTCTTAAACAGTTGCTCTGTATGTTTGTTCTCTTTGTCATGTAGGAATTATTATTTTTCTTTGGTTTATTTTTGATTATTGAGTGGCTCGCCTGTTCATTTGCAGCTTTCAGATAAAGTGTGTGCTCTTCTTCTTACAGGCAGGCTGGTCTTTGCTGTGTCAGCTGATTGAAATATGTCCCAGTACGCTGGAGCAGCTAACCATACATCTGCAGGCAGCCAAAGAGTGGGAGGTACTGGGAGTGCACCAGTAAGTGAAGAGAT
Source organism: Amphiprion ocellaris (assembly GCF_022539595.1). Classification (NCBI taxonomy): domain Eukaryota; kingdom Metazoa; phylum Chordata; class Actinopteri; family Pomacentridae; genus Amphiprion; species Amphiprion ocellaris. The sequence continues at coordinate 23,160,370 of NC_072768.1, forward strand.
ACTGCCTGGGTGCCGTGGGTTTAATGCACACATGACTGGTTATGCTTAAATAAATTAATATTATCATGCCATACCACTGATGGCTTATGTCACATGGAAGTACATGACATAAGCATAATAACATAGTTGTCCAGATTAGCATTCATGTTCAACAGAAGGCATAATTCATTTATTAAGAATATATTTTGTAGCGCTGTGACTTTTGTGATGGCAGCTGTCAGGGTTTGTGTGATATGAGGCTCTGTGACTTCATTTTGACCGATTCACTGGAGCCTGTGAATCGCTTAGTGTTTTTGACTTGGGTTCTCTTGTTCCCCCAAAAAAAGAAGGGTTGTTTGAGCCATTTTTTTCTTGTAGTTCGTAGACTTTGAACAAGTTGTAGACACATATTGTACTGAATCATTTTGTTAGCTCCCTTTTTATTTACTGCTCATTGCAAGTAACCAGATCTGGGTTGGATTGTTGCATCATGTCAGCGTCGCCTGCTATCTAACATTTGTCCAACCAATCCTAAACTTCAGTTCTTGATGAAGCCATGTTGTCTTCTGTTTTTAGTACGTGTGTTAGCAATAGTGTGTAAAAGTAATAGAGAGTAAGTAATAGTAACAGAAACTATTTTTGACCTAAAGATATTTAAGTGGCTAAATCAGCACTGACTTTTTGCTTGCACTGATGTGTTTTCCAGGCAGATCCTGAAGGTGCTATCTCAGTACAGTGCAGACTGTCGAGTGACAATGGTTGGACTCAGAGCCCTGTCACTGCTGCTCAGATCAGGTACACAAAGGAGATTACTCCTGCTATACATGACACTGGCAAATGCACAAGAAGAACTGATTTGATATCATTATTGTGACTCATAGCTAAAGTTGATCAGGACAGCAGAGTTTATGAAATTAATAGTAAAATCAATCAACCTAGTATGTGTCACAAAACCTTTCAGGAAGGAACAAGAACTTAAAAGCTTAAAACTGATAAGAAAAACAATGGTTCAATACAATTATTAGACTGTAAATCCTCTCTGTGTATGTAGCAGTATCTTGTACATCTGGTATGTGGGCAGCTTCCCTTTCAAGGCCCCTTGGGTAAAACTCTATTTTTAGAGCAACATGTCAGTCTTTTTCTTTAACTGATCTCCTTGCTCATGCAAATTTCTAAACTAACTGCAATAATTTACATTTTACATTGCTTTGCGTTACGTGAAGCATCTGAGAGAGGTCGAGGTTAAACAAAGACAAGTATTACACAGTCACAGACATTATTTTAAAGAATATGTTGACACAGTCATATCTGCGTTTGTTAGGAGATATTCACCACTTATCAAACATGCAATAGTGAAATTGAAAGTCTGGAGATAGCATAGCTAATCAGGAAGTGCTAACATAATGTGTGGAGGATAGATAAAGGAATTATGGCAATAAGTAACAGATCCATGGTCCAGAATGTTGCCTGTTCTTACATAATGAGTATAGTTTCAGCTATTTCCATAACTCTTTGTTTGATCTGCGTGACTTTAAAGCTGCAAATGTGTTGAATGGGAGGTCTAGATAAGGTAAAATGGACAAATAAGTCACTAGTTGATGAAATAGACATATTGCCAAATATTTAAGTGATCTTTACATTTGTATTTGTTTTGTTACATAGACATGATTCCTCTGCTGGTGCTGGAAGAGGAAGAGGACGTGTTTGGCTTGGTGGTGCAGGCGATGAAGACGTTTCCTACCAGTGAAGAGGTGCAGCTCCAAGGCTGTACAGCTCTGCAGCTGCTCCTGGAGAGAGGTGGGCCGACACTATACTATAGAATAATATGTATTCTATTTGTCTTAATATTCTGTGACAGATATAGTCTACCCTTTCCTGTAGCACTGTTCAAATGTTTTTGTCGTTGTGTCATGCATTACAGTGAACAGTGACAATTGTCTGACTTTTCTTCTTGTGACTCTACTATACTAACCTAACAGTCTTATAGGTATGAGCCCTGTGAGGCGGTAATGCTTGTTACACAGTCCAAAGCTTTGCCATTATTTGATTCTTAGAATTAGCGTGAAAAACATGTAAAGTTTGGCCTGAGGGTAGTTTAAAAGAAGATGAAGAAAACAATTATTTTCATTGCGATGAAATGCAAATGTGCTTATTATTGTCTTAAATAGTGATTAGTTGTTTGGTATAAAAACATGTCAAAGCCCAAGATAATGTCTTCAAATGTCCTGCTTCATCCAGAACTCAAAGATATTTTGTTTATGGTCACTGAGGACTAAAAAAAACGAGAAAGTATTCAGATTTAAGAAGCTGGAATCAGAGTTTTGCATTAAACAGTTAAGAGGGTTGTTGATTAATTTCATAATTGATAACTATTTAATTGATTTATTTTTTGTGACTCTAGTTGTTACCTAAAGATAATGGTTTATTTGTGGTTTATCATGTATGTAAGTTTATCAGGTTTGGGTTTGTGTTTTTAGAGTTTCAGCCTAATGCTAACATTAGCATCCACCCCAGAGCACTGATCATGCTAGCTTACTAACCATGTTTATGTGTTAAAGCTACCATGTTAATATGCAGGTTAACAACTATTGAATGTTAAATTGCTTACATTTAACATTAAACTTGTAGCATATTAAATATTTAAAGTTTGTACATGTTTGTATATTTTTGTATTTTAGCCAGTTTTTCCATATTCCTCTGTAGAGTAGCTGAATATTTTTCTCGTGTCTGTGTTCCAGTAAGTAATGACCACCTGGTGGAGTTTGTGGAGAGCCAGGATCATGTTGTGGTTCTGGCGGCTCTACAGAGGTTCCCAGACAGCCCAGAGCTGCTCCTGCAGGTTTTGAAAGTACTGCTTCCTCTGGCTCGTCCTGGTAAGACCTGACTACACCACAATGATGCTAATCAGGGATGAACAATGTCACGTCATTGTGGACATCAGAATTTTTTTTAGACCAGGATATCTGCAATGCCTATCCAGTCTAGCTACTAAGCGTTACATTGAATTGCGATATTGACCAGATATATGCATATATTTTCCCACCTAATTGTAGAGAACATCTGATCTCCCCTGTGGTGGAATTGACATATTGATGACTGCTCTTATCGGGATGGTACACTGGCAGGTGCAGACATGAAATACAGTGTTTTTAAATATGCACATTCACAAAGCAAAATAAAGAAACCCAAATGACTTTAACTTACAAGTGAAACATGCCATTTTTGTCTTTATATAACATTCTTTTTAAAATTTGTAAACTTTTAGTTGCTTAGCCTGTTGCTGTTGACTTTAGCCAATGCTAATATTTCTTTTAAAAGTCCTAATTGGTCACTACTGATGATGTGCTGATCGCTTAATATGCTGCAGCATGCCATGAAGTGGGAGAAATTTAGCTTGAATAGACAGATTCTGCGTAGTTCTATTCATGTGGAGAGCTTTAAGATTGTGTACTATGTAATATTTAAGGTGTTATGCAACAACACGCAGCAGTACACACTGATTACTAAAAAGGGGAATAAAACATTCGAGACTTCTCTTTTTTTATGTTCGCATGGCCTCCTTCTAGTTACATCAGCAGACCATGATGTCAGTGTAATACTTTTGAAGCAGTCCTAATGTATGACAAGGACACAGCAGTTCCTTGAATGAATACTCTATGTACTGTAATTGCTATCCAACTATGTCCTGTAAGCAGCAGATAATTGCGTTGGAGTCTTTTCAATATTTCCATGAAAATGAGCTTTTTAATGTTTTGGAACACCAAATGTAATTATCCACATAAAGGAAGTCCAATGAAATTAACCAAACTGCCAGTTTATTTCATTTGTCTGGCTTCACACATCATACATTTTCTCTGAAAGACACACACTAAATACTGTAGATGACATATTACTTTAATTTTAGTAATAGCAGGATAAATGTACAAACATACTAACCTCTTAGAAATTCTCTTATAGTGAAATTCTAATTATCTGGAGGATTTCTGCATAAATACTGGAACTGGACATGAAAAAAATGTGAAAGAGTGGACAAGTTTCAGTCATGAACATGTTTTCCACTTTAATCTGTGCTCTTCACAGATATGCAGTTTGTTACGGTCATGGGGGGTTTCCAGGCTAAGATATTACTTAAGACCTTACCCCCATTTATGAAAGAGTTTTTCTGACCTCCTTCTTTTCTCATTTTGCCTTTGTTGGCTAAGTGTCTTTGTGAATGCTAATTATTTCTTATTATTCTGCTTGTGCTATTCAGACCGTCAATAATTTGTAATCCAGAAAAGTAAACATATACTGTGATTGCTCTCTTTCAGGTAGTAACGTGGAGGTGTTGATGTCAGGAGGTACTCGGTGCTACAGCCTGATCATCACCACCATGGACGCCTTCCCTCAGGTGGAGGAGCTGCAGGAGACGGCCTGCTGCCTGTTCAGGAGGTTTACATCAGGTCAGATCAAATCAGTCAAAAGATGAAAACTGGAAATATTTTTATCTCCTTTAATAACCCCTTTCCTCTTCTAATGTAGTGTAATATTTGGTTCTGCTTGTGAGTCAATTTCACCTACTACTTTTATGTCTTATGTCAATTCTAAATATTATTATTACCTTCCCTTTTTCATAGTGCGAGTTATTTAGCTACACTGAAAGATTTTAGCTGAGTATGTATGTTTTACTGCCTTGGGAAGATCTGCTTTGTAGTATATGTTAACTAACCAGCATAAAAATGATCCAAGTGAACAGTCACAAACCCTCGGATGCAATTAATGAGTAACTTTGGAGTATCTACTAACTTGAACTTGTTGGTACTAGGAGATGATAACACTGTTTGTGAAATCGATTAATTCTCTCGATCCATTCAGCAGTGTTTGGATTTCTATCATTCTGATAAACTGATGTTTATTTTTAGATGACAGATGAAGACTGAAGAAAATAAAGGCCTCAGTTTAAATCAAGGTGTGCTTGTTTCACCTTATAGAGAGCTACTATAACATCCTGGTGCTAAATGGTGTCCAGAGGGTTGCAGTGAGAGCCTGTCAGACTTTCCCCGACAACGCTACGCTGCAAGCCGCCGCTCTCTCCTGCCTGGCTGACCTCAGTAAGGACGCACACTATTTTTAACTCATTTATTTGTGTCCACATAGATGGATTAGTGGTGGAGACAGCAGAACAATAGCTTGACCTCAACCCGAAAACGTAGCTACCCGCTAAAGATGTAAGGCTTCAATAATGGCACATCCTCGATATTTATTAGCTTATATCTGATTTATCCTGTGGAGGGCTGCGAAGGCCTGTCACCGTTGAGAGGGCGAAAAGCAACGCACACCCTGGACAGGTTGCTGGTTCATCACAGGGCCAACACCGAGAGAGACAACCATGCACACTCACTCTTACAACTATAGACATTTTAGCATCATCAATCAACCTGTCATGCATGTCTTTTGATTGTGGGATGTCGTAGAAACACCCACTTGGATTCCACACAGGCATAGAAAGGCCCCAGCTGACATTCTCTATATTGTTAATGTAATTACCTGCTTACTGATTTCACCAAGTATTAAGTCCTCTACCATGCCTCTAAACATAGACATGAATAACATTTGTAAGTTGTACGATACAACCTAAAAGGAATTAAAATACAAACTTGATAAGGAAGTCTTCCTCCAAGTTTTAATCAGTAAAGTGCAATGAAAGCACACTTATCTCCTGTCTTTAAGCCGTTTTAATGTGATTACAGCATGCTTCATCCTCTCTTTCTCGGAAAATGAGACAATGATGGGAAAAATCGGCTCAGTCAAGGGGTCGGCCCTTATCTCTGTGGGCTTCTTGGCCAGATCAGTAGGAAAGAGCAAAGAAATTATATATGTCTTCAGTAGCTTTGAGAATTCCAATTTTATATAAAATGCCATCAGCTGTTGCTAAGAACAGAAGTTGTTTATACCACCTAAAATACACTTATGGTTACATTAGAGCTTTTGCAGCACAGTCGTTATACTGGACTGTCTTCTTCTGTCAGCTGCAACCATTGTGCAGAACAAAGCAGTGGCTGAACAGGGTCTGGAGGACGGAGAGGAAGAAGAGAACAGGGGTAAGGAAGAGGTGGAGGATATGGGCCTGGGCTGGATGGAGGACTGCTGTACAGCACTGGAGCTCCACGCTGCTGAACCAGCAGTTCAGGTCAGTCCAACTTCTTCTGGTCTTTGACCCTGAGCAAAAACATTAAACACAGTGCTATTTTAATAAGTCAGTGAATCGCTTCCACTGCATCAGGAAGCTGCAAGCTGGGCCATCCACAACCTGTTGGTGCACGGAGCTGGAGTGAACCATTCAGAGGAGGAGCAGGATGGAAGGTCTGCTACACACAAAAGCAATAAAATGTCACACACATCTTCTATAAAATATACTGAATATTTGCTGAGAACAATGTGAGGAAATTTGACTGTTTGCTGTCCAGGACTCCCGTTCATCGACAGCTAATGGCGGCCATGCTGCTCCACTCCTCCTCTCCCCGTGTGTTTAAAGCTGCTACCAGTGCCATCGCCATACTCATCACAAACAACAGTGAGTCTCCAGCTCATTGTTAATAGGGGTGGGACAATATATGAATTTGGGAATGTATTATGTAATTTTCTCTAGCGATAGATTATTATTACACTGGCAAATCAGTAGATTTATTAAAACGTGAAAGCACTCTAAATAGATCCCAACAATTGGAAGTTAAATAAACTGCAGTGAAAAAGAAGAAGCTTACAGGGGAGAAAATATAAAGCAAATCAGAGAACTAAATGATTAAATGTACACATAATTAATAATTGGATAAGACTGATAATACAGTGACAACACAATTCAGTGAATACATACAAATATCTTGCTTTTTGTATATTGTGGCGATTTTTTTGTTATTCAGTCCACGGATATGATATAATATATGATTGTCTTGTAATGTATCAAGTATTTCAGAATTGCTGTATCATGATACCATCGTTACCATGGGCAATGTATAGTGGTAGTTCCTTATTAGAAATGACTCAGTGATTCCCACCTCTAATGTTTACGCTCGATGTACAAATATATGGCTATGACATGGGTATGAGTGCAAGAAGCGTTATGTTAAAGGTGATTCAGTATCGGCATCTCTAACAATTTATAAAACCAATAATGTTTGTGTTGCTGGTTAGGTAATTGTTTACTTTGCTTGCAGGTAAAATGCGTTCTCTGCTGTTGTCCAGTGGCCTTCACGTTAATTTGGTGGAGATGATGAAGAGACATTCAACCTCAGCAGAGGTTTCCATCAGCGCCTGCAAACTCTTACACTTGCTGTTCCAGGGAAGGTCGGGACAAATACAGTTTCTCTTCTATGATGTTGTTATTGGTTTTCGACAATCATATCAATAAAAAGGGACAAGAAAATCTTTTAGACTGTGAAAAATAATGAGTGCAGTTTGTTGTTTCTCACAGCATTTGCCAAAGCTTTAAAGTTGGCATTTTGATGACAGATGTAAAAAGATGATAATGTTTTGAATCAAGTGTATTTCATTTTTGACTCACACCAACTTTGTGTGTGACATCTTTCATGTTTAATAATATACTAGAAAATAGTATACAGCATTATGTTTCATGTTAGATTGATATCAGTCTCTCTGTTTTTGTAGGACGGCCAGTCTGGATGAGTTAAACATGGCCATGAGTCAGATTCTCAGCACCATGAAAGTCCACAACTTTGAGCCAGAGGTCCAGCTGGAGGCTCTGCAGGCCAGTTTGGTCTTCCTTTGCCCAGGTGTGCTAAAGGGTCTTTTCTCATTTCAGTTTGCCAACACCTAAGTACTCTTTCTGTGGTGTTTTTGACATGGTTCAGAAGTGGCCTGACACAGATTTCTTTTCAGTCAGCTTTTTTGTTGGTAAAGTATAAGCCTTATCTCGATCAAAGTGGCTGTTTCAGCTCATGCCACATACCAGGCTTGCCTGCAGAAAAAGACAAATGCAGTATGTTGTATTTTACTGTGTAATGTGTAATAAGCTTCTTGTAAGGATAAAGTGACAACAATGAATCATTAACTTTGCAGCTTTGATCAGAGTATTTTGGTCTGTTTCAGCTCACTGTTTAGGATTTTTGGCCACGCCACATGTCAGGCTCTAAACATCTGATATGCAAAAGTAGTGAGCAAACTGAAATGTCCATGTAGCAGCTAAACAGTCAACTATTTTTCTCTGTCTGTTTTTCTTGGCAGTACAAAAAGTGTTTCCTACAGTACATTTCCCATTGTGTGTCTTTCAAATGGTTTTAAAAACAAACTAATGCAATTCAGGCAAAGGAATTATTGAGCACCAAATATAGTTTAAACATTTGCTCTGAATATAGTATGTGTTCTGGGATCTGATGTATCTAGCTGCTTTCAAGGAATGCTACTGTTCATGTATAGTATGTAACATTGTGTGAAAACAAATGCTTCAGTCTAATTGATACACAGATAGGGAGACTAACCTCCCAAAGACATGTAGATACAATTGATTTTCTTATGCTAGCTCATGCCACAATTTCTTCAGCTGTATGGCAGAGCAAAAACACATTCTCTTTGTTCAGTCAGGGAATGTAAAGCTGGTTCAGTGGAGCAGCTTGTTCTGTTTTAATTTCTATCATAATGAGGTTATAATGTACTCTACTCCCAGCACCAGTGCATTTGTAACAGTCCTAATTAGATTAGTGATTTATAGGAGAGTGGTTGTATCTGCGTGTCTGTGTTTACTTGGCTCTTTGTCTTTGCTTGCATCCTTGTCCTGTGTGAATTCTCAGACAGGAGTTTAAGGGAGCATGGCATTTCGGTCGCAGACCCAGACATGGCCGATGTGTCACTGAAGGTCCTGAAAAACCAGTGTGTGGTGGAAGGAGCTCACACTCTCTACTTGGAAGTTCTCAATAGGGTATGAACAACTGCGAAATTTCTTTCTAATTCTCTCCATTACTGTCATTCCACAGTTTGAGCATTTTTGTTTTGCATATCTGGGCTGCTTCGACTGACTTGGTAATATAATAACAATATCTGAAGAAACAAAAAGAGTGGACCATGGTATAGCATGGAAATGCCCCCATCAAGTTTATTTTTGTTCAGTTCAGACAAGAGCATCACTTTACAAATGCTTAGCCAGTATCTACAGTTGTTATTCATGCTGTAAATTAAACAACAGTTCGTTGATTCATTGTAGAAATAGTACAGTTAGTTGTTGGCCAAACAAAACATCGGAAGGATGTAATTACATTTCTACAAAGAACGTTGTTGTACTTATATGAACAAGTGGTGAGCATGTTTTTTTTCTCCTAGTGTAGTAGTTGTCAACCTTCTGCCTGAGGTGAGGGTTTATAGTAAGCACTGACCAAAACAGCCTCTGAAAAGGGTAGCAACCAGAATAACAGACATCACATGCCATTGAAGAAACCAACATTCAAAAACTGACCATAATTTCTACAACTTTGAAGAGCCTTTATTGCTATAGACAGAGTTTTTGGTCCAAAATCATTATCTGTGCTTACATAGTGACTAACAGTTAAAAGTTTACTTTTCTGTTTTGCATTTTGCATGTTTTAATGCAAATGCAACATGACAGCTACACTTTTCCACTGACATGATTTTGTGGTTGCTACCCTGGTTTCTGTTTTCCACCCAACTAACTTGGAAATGTTACTAGATTCAAGATTCAAGACCTTTATTCATCACAAACACAATTATACATAGTATAATGCGCAATGAAATGCATTGAGCACCTGTTCCAGATCGAAACAATAAGAAAGAATTAAAAAAAAACACACAATCACACTATGTCTGATTATTAACGTTAACCAGTCTCATAATAAAAAGGAATAAATCCCCGGCATATTGACCTCAGTCATCTGCCAACTTAAAGACAAACAACATTTTATTTCTAACTACCTTTCTACAAACTGCTGAATATATGAGCCAATTTACAAATGAAACCAGTGAGGTGTTAAGTTATAAGTCTATAGTGAAGTCAGAGTAAAACAGATGCGTGATGAAATTCTTTGGATAACTGCATAGAAACTCTTTGCGTAATTTGGTGATGGTGACAAGGACTAATGATTTAACTGTCATGGAGAAGTGAAAACACTGTAGGGTCTTAAATAACTTATTCAGAATATTATACAACATCAACTGTTAAGAAAGCAGAGGTGTGTTATCCTTACTTAACAGAGCATTCATCAGCTGAATCTCAACCATTTGTACCCAGAGTTTTTGGATTCTGAATCTTTAACTTTCCAGCAAGGCGACACTCATTATAATGACATTACAGTGTGCTTTAGATGAAAGCAGATAGATGATGAATGCTGCATGACCTCTGCACTTGTGTTTCAAGTCAGATAACTTTACTAAACTCACTTTCCTTGGCTGTACCAGTTGAGTATGCTTGAAAATAGTTGCCTTTGTTCTGATATGAAAGAGAACAGAATACTTGCCTTTTGTTCCCAGGAAAATCAGAGTTTTGCTCTTTGCTTCATCTCCTTTTTGGAGCCACAGCAAAAATATCCTCCAGGGCCATGAAGTGGTCCCAGCTTGCTGTTAATCTTATCACCTCGTCAAACAGAGAGGTCTTCTTCTGGGTTTGGGATGGTTAGTTAAGAGTTAATCTTGACAAAGGAAGGCGTATTTCCATTCTCATTGGTGAGATGGAAGTTTGAAAGGTTTTATCCATACCCACCCTTTGCCCAATGCTTTTTATTTATTTGAATTATTTTCTGCAGTGTAGATTAAAACTGAAGATTAACTATTTTTTGTTTACTACATAATTCCATATGTATTTTTTTAAAAATAGTTTTTATGTCTCCAGTATTAATCTGCAATGTATAAAATAATTAAATAAAAACCATTGAATGAGAAGGCGTGTCCAAACTTTTGACTGGTAGTGTATGCGCACTTCAATCAGATGTCCTATACATCAAAAACAACATCAAAAATGACAACACTGTTGCCAGATGCCATGGCATATATGTCACATATATAGGAAATCGTGGACAGCTAGTCTTCATGTAGCCTATTTTAATTTGTGCAATGTTATATGAGAATGATGAAACATGAAGAATCAATATTTGCTTTAAAGATTGATTTGAAAGAGGCAACCTGACTGCCAGTTCCATGACTCCAAAAATATATACGTTATGTAATTTACTAACTATAAATCATCATTATTCAAGCCACTTAACTGCTCGTTAGATCGGAAGTGGTTTGCACTGTATTCTATGATGATAAAGGGACACTGAAAGATTACATTCCATTAATTTGAAAGTCTTAAACTCCACGTTGTGTAAAGTTATGTTGTGCTTCGGAAAGTCTATATCTTCAATCACCACTTAATTAATGCAATAAAGCAATATAATACAATCAGCATGATATTCAGTTCTGTTTATGTTTGTCAGTTCATCAGCAGCTCCACCATACAGAAGTGTGGTTTGAAGGTGCTGTCCTCTCTGGCTGACTGCTCTGGTGCAGTGGACCTTCTGTGTCAGCAGGGGGCGATAGACACAGTGCTGCATACACTACAAATGTTCCCACAGGAACGAGGTACACAGTTGTCATTCATAGCCTAATTGAGCCCCAAATTAAATTTCTGTCACTGTAATAATTGCATTCCAAAGGAAACATTTGTTAAACCTTGCCATAACATTGATTTGCAACCAGCAGGGTAGTTTTGCCTCTGCAATGATAGTCTGGCTGATATATAATTACAGTGTGCTTTGTCTGTCATTAGTCATGCTTGAGTTTTTCCTGTCCCTTGAGATCATTCAGTCCATTAAAGTAGATTTCAAAGCAATGTAGTGAATGTTGGGAATGATTATTAGATGATGCTGAACCAACATCTTTCGGCTCTTCATTAAATCTGTTCCCTCTGCGTTTAAGTGCTAGAGGAAAAATAAAAGAAGCTTTTTTTTGACTAAAACTATACCCAGACCTGAATGTGTTTTGGTAGGATTGTGGAATTAGAAACATTTGAATACTAATTGTGCCTTCACTTACTGCCTTCAGAGATACACTACTGGGGTCTGACCCTGCTCAACTACCTCGTCTCCAAGAAGAAGCTGTCGAGGATGATTGTACCTGTTCTGGCCTCTGTTGTGGTCGCCTCTCTCATTCAGTACAGAGAAGACTCCGAGATGGTGCTGAAGGTAACATGAGTCTTTTGCTTTAATGTAAAGTGATTAAACTGGCCATATGTCCATTGAAAATCAAATTATTGAATGCTGCAGTGCATTCTTTTTCATCAGAAAACATGTTAATGTGTCCATTTTATTCTGTTTGAACTGTTTGTATGAAATGCCAGTCAACTACACATGTAAACTACCAGTCAAAAGTTTGGACAGGCCTTCCATTCAGTGGTTTTTATTTAATTATTTTGTACATTGTAGATTAATACTGAAGACATCAAAACTATAAAAGAATACATGTGGATTATGTTGTAAACAAAAAAGTCTTTGTCTTCAATATTAATCTACAATGTAGAATATAGTATAAATAAATAAAAAGCATTGAATGAGAAGGTGTGTCCAAACTTTTGACTGGTAGTGTATGTTAAATGAGTTTCCCATATTACGTCATCTGATGCTTACACTTAGCAGTGAATTAAGAATCAGCAGATAAATAACTGGATGTTACAATATACCACTGCAACCCATATAGATTACTTTTGATTTAGATTTAAATGCTGAGAATAATCACTCAAATTGTCACATATATTGTCACTGCCACATTGATTACATATTTTTCAAGGATTAAAACCATCCCATAACTTCTTTTTACATATTCTTACATACTTACCTTTTACATTTGCATCATGTGGTTTAAAGTCTTGATATAACTGATTCCTAATAATCTGGATACATAATTCCAGTCACAGAAGTGTAAGTTATGGTGGAAGATGTTTTCAGAGCCTTCATGTGAAACCATATGAGAAGTTTAGAGACAAAAATCTGTACTTCTTGGAGCTTTTAGTAACTCATACACATCTGAAAGAATCCAAAAAATTTGGGAATCCACGTTTTAGTATTCAACATTGTGCTGTATTTTTAAAGCTTGTTATATGTCCATTATGTAAAATCTTTGTCTTGGAAATACCAACTAAAGCTGTTGTGGTGGAGTATAAAGTAAATATTTCCTCACAATGTTAAGGATTGCAGTTTTGTGTTTGTAAACTCATGACCTTTCTGCCTGCTTGTCATCCAGTGTTTTCAGGTGGCCTTGAGGATGCTGGATGCCTGTTCGGGAGCAGCAGCTCAACTGCAGAGAGAAGACTTTGACAGGCAGATCTTCCAACACCTCAGAGAGGAGAGTGACCAGAGCATCAACCCTGTGAGTTAAACCACCGCCATCAGTCTGACATTAGTTGTTTTGAATGAAGTGTCTTGACAACAACTGGATTGAGTTCTATGAAGTTTGGCACATGCATTTATGTTGTCAGCAGAATGAATTACGGTCACTTTGATTCCAAGAATAGTTCAATAGAACTCACTTTTAGAAAAAGTTTTTGTCGCCGTCATCTGTTTGTATCTTGTCCTAATTTGCAATTTTCCATGCTGTACATAGGAAACATACAGCAATTTTTCTAGTATGGATGTACATTAAGTCTTAATGATGAAGTCAGCAGGCAGTCATGTTGTAACACAAGCTACACTGAAACCACACAGGAACATACAGTACAAAAGGACCATGCAAGACATACCAGACATACCTGAAGATTGTTCAGATTAATCGAACAAAACCACTAATCTGCCACTTGTACAGTTCTTGGAAATTGTATTTCTACACAGAATACTTAATGCACTCGCTAGCCTCCTCTTCTCCCACTCTGTTGTCAGCTGCGGAAGTCGATGTGTCTGGCTCTGTCCAAAATGTGGTGTGACTCTGAGCTACACTACAGCATGCTGGAAAAGGCCTGCAAGGACAGAGATACGACGATGGCCGAGTGTCTAATCGAGCTGGGCGCTGACATCAACAGGAAGACAAAAACAGACTCTCTCATTTACCAGGTCAGAGGTCACAAAATTATTTCAGGACAACTTACAGTAAAAAAAAAAAAAGTATATTTTTATGTCATGATATGTTTTCACTCCAATCAGTGTGCATACTTTCAGCATATCATCTCAGGATCCAGAGCAGTACTAGTTTATATTATATGCTAATAACATTATATTATATTGGGACCATTTTTAGCCACACAAATTGCATGGTTCTTTAAAATGGGAGTGTTTGTTGGTCCATCAACTTTGGTTTATGGTGGTACCATAAAATTTGGAACAGGCATTCATGTTCCTCGGAAGATTAACATTACAAGTCAGGTACATAAACAATATCACCTTCAGGCTGACTTGTATTAACTAGAGGGGTCCCCTGACTTTTCATGCAGCTTCACCAACTCCATGAAACTGAAATTCCTGGTTGGTTCTTTACTTTGGTTAGTTACCAAATATCTACTAAACTTATTCCCATCAGCCTCAGCTGTACTTTTTAGTGGTTAGTGCCACATAACAAATGTTAGCATGCTAACCATAGGCATGTAGTACAGGGCAGGATTTGGGGTTATCCAGTTAAATTCAGGTTAAACTCTTGAGTTTTCAGGAGTCCGACTTTTGTTCACGTTCACGCAGTCATCAGTTTTTTTTGTCACCTTCCCTTTCTGTTTTAGCTGTAGAAGCTCTGTTGCTTTTAGCCTTTATTGTAGTTTTAAATTCCTGATACTGATTTTGGATTATAGTGTGTTCTGGTGAGAAATAAGCCGCTCTATATCTGTCCATGTTTGTAATTGGTCATCTGGTGCCAATACCGGCCCTTTATGTGAACACGGTCATAGATTGACTTCAAGAGCTGATAACCAGGTTCATGTGACCTCTTAGCGAGATTTAGTGAAGCCAGATAACAAGAACATATATTTGGTCTGGTGAACTTGCTTCACATTAAAGACCACAGCTAAACAAAGATGGTAAATGCGCTGCTAAATATCAGCATGTTATTGTAATAGGAGCATTTTATCATGCTAACATTTGCATTTGGCTCAAACTGCCCCTGTGCCTCATTTTGCATTGTTAAAGACACTCCTTGTTTTGAACTACATACCTGGAAAAAAGTCTTATTTTGTACTGAACAACACACTTATAAACTCATATTTGAGGATTATTGAAAGATTGTTTCTTGGGTCAATCAGAAAAATTAGATTGTTTATCATTTATTAAATAGAAAAACTGAATATATCTTAATTTCTGCTTTTCCAGCATAACGATTTACTGCTTTTTCAGTTTCAGTTGATTGCAAATTGAACTGGAAATTGTCTGTAGGTGAAACAAAAAATTAATCTTTAAGTTTTAAAACGTTACTTTAAGTACTGATAACTTGTAATGGGTATTTGGTAATATTTAAAGATATTTTATGGTCTGATGGAGAAGACTGGGAGTTGCTGTGCTAATATGAAACTTAAGCTTCAGTAAAAATAATACTCTTGATGAGTTAAATTTAGTTCCCAGTCCTACAGCTTAACAGATTCAGTCAGTTCAATCTCAGTCATAGTCTCTGTGCTGTCCTCTTTAGGTGTGTGAGAAAGGCGGACCTCTGGAACTGGTGGAGCTCCTGCTCAGCCGAGGCGCCCACGAGCAGCACCTCCGCAGGGCTCTGGCTGTGAGTGTGAAGAGGGGTGACGGGCCCACAGTGATCCAGCTGCTGGGCCGGCTGGGTCTGGACCTCAACAATAGTGCTCTGTGCCTGGGTGGCTTCAGGCTGGGCCGCCTGGATGCTGCTTGGCTGAGCCCCCTGATGGCCGAAAGAGGCAGAACTCACAGTTTACGTTACAACAACAGTGAGGAAAATATTCTTAATTTCTTATCTTTATATTACGGTAAAGTGATAATCATCTGGTTATTGACAAAACAAGCTATTTGAAGATGCCTCCATTGGCTGTGGGAAATACTGATGATTTTTTAATATTTTCTGGCAACTTTATGAGTTGAAAACTGTTATTTGATTATGAAATGTAGTTGCACCGCTAAAGGGAACGTATCTGTTCTCTGTCTTGAAGGTAAAGGTGTGAGTTTGGCGCGGTACATCCAGTCTTTTCAGAAACCCAAGAATGGCAATGGTCCTCTCAGGTCAATAGCTGACCCGTGTCTCACCTCTGGCTACATTTCTGACGAGAGTGACGACTCCAGCTTCAGCTTTGTCTCCATGGAAGACGGCCTGTTTCTCAACGACGACATGGAGAGTGACGGTAAAGTCTAAAAGATGCTAGCTCTAAACAATCCTGCATTCATAAATGTTGGATAGCTACAGTATGTTCTCTATAGGACAACTGGGGTTAAGCTGAGTTGAAAAGTAACCGGGACCAAATGTTTTCAGCCTTGAAGTGTAACTGACACTTTATCAGATTTATGAGCCTGAATCGCAGCAGCGTTGTTCAGACAAACAATGTAATTCTACTACAGACTGCACTGAGGAGAACTAGTCTGTTTGTCTCAGTCACATTGGCTTTCTTTGCCGTTATCTTCTCTATTCAGAAACATAGTTGAACCTCCTGTACATGTACATCATCTGTTTTTCCACTTCCAAGATTAACATTATGTTATCCATCTTAAGTCTTTACACAGTCCCATCAAAGAAGTCACACTGATTAGTTAAAGATGTTTTTGCCTTGAGATTAGCTTCAGTCTATTCTTACTTTGTGCAGCTATGTTTTATTGGTAACTTGTTTGTTCAATTAGCATGTGACCTCTAACTTCATAAACAAGTTAAAGTTTCATCACCCTACAGTGACTCTGAGGTTTACAGCGCATTTAATTCGTTATCAGTATCAAAAAGAAGTTGGTCATGAAATACAGTTGCCTGCATGGTGTCTCACATAATGCAGTCATGTCCATCTCTACAGTGTGTTCAGTGGGATGTTATCATCATTGGTAAATGAATATATCCTTGTAGGAATCTGCCTGGATTTTTTATTTTTTTTACCTCAGCAGTCTCAGAAAGATATTTTTATATCAATGGCTTAATCACAAAATTAAATTTAAAAATGTTCATGTGTTAAAGAGGTAGCACATGTCAGTCTGCATGTCGTCACAGGCCAACACTGGGCTGAGCATAAAAGACAAGGAAAAAAAATTATCTGTGGTTCACAACAGAGCAACAAAAAACTATTTGTAAAATAATGAGATGTAGGGTGTGGATTTATTCAAATTATTTTCTATAATATGCACCGAATATTGTGTTGGTCCCCTTTATGCTGCTAAAACCCCTCTGACCCAGTGGGGCATAGATACAGGACCTCTGGGGATGTCATGTGGCACCAGGATGGTGGCAGTGAATTCTGTGGACCCTGTGGGTTGCCAGGTGGGACCTACCTAGATCAGGCTTATCCTGATACATCCCACAGATGCTCAGTACAATTTGGATGTGGAGAGTGTGGAACCTGGGTGAACACCTTAGCTCTGTTGTGTTCCCCGGGCCACTCCTGAGCTGTTTTTGTGGTGTGTCGGGGTGCATTGTCCTGCTGAGAGTGGAAACTGGCATCAAGGACGGCTGTTGCCATCGGGGTTGGGGGTTTGCTTGACCTGCAATGTTTAGGTGGGTGGCACATGTCACACATCCACATGAATGTCAGGACTCAAGGTTTCCCCGCAGAATGTTGCATTGTAACAACATGATCGATGTCATTCACTTCACCTGTCAGTGGTCATAATGTTGTGGCTGATCAGTGTATAGAAATTCTAATAGTAATTTAATTTGATTGATGATGAACTGACCATTTCAACAGGCCAACAAAACAGATGCTGCAGCGTATTAATGGAGATGAAGTTGACTCATGAAATCCCATGACACAATAATACCCATAATAAATCATTAACAATCAGCCCAGATCTGGTGACCGTGTAGCTGACAGTATCTATTTTTACGTTAGTTGTTATTTTCTGAACGTTAAAAGAATCATAGGTTCTCATAATTTATCTCACTACAGCAGTCATTGTTAGGCCTCTACCTGTTGCTATTTTGCTGGTCGCTTTAATGATTAGAGAAGTCACGCTCTATAATTAGTCTTGGGAAACATTTATATGGACTTGTGGTAATGTCACTGCTGTAAATATCCTACTGTGTGACTGTTATTTGAAAAAAATCAGTGTAATAAAACACTTGACATGAGAGAAAAATTGTATTGACTTCAGAGACAGAAAAGTGTGTCATAAGTGTGACCTAGCATATAATATATTTATATATATTTCTTTTAGCCTATTTCAAAATTGACTTTGAAATTGTAAACCCATGAATGATCCCAATTTTTACTAAATGTATCAGTAATTTTACTTTTACTTTCCTTTTTTCTGTAGCTTTAGCAGATTACAGTTAATAGGTGGAACAGTGTTATGTATTTGAGATACAAAGAATCTGTCACTCCCAAAGTCTGAAGATATGAATTACTCTCTGCTAAAATGTTTGCCTTTCGTTGTGTGTTTTTCCACTGATAGGAAGTGATTCACTATCTGGTGTTCTGTCTCCAAAGTCACATAACAACTCAGCAGAGGAGCTGAGGGGAGAATCTGTCAAAAGGAAGCAGGGACGTCGCCGACATGCCAGCGCAGAGGTCAAAGATCTTAGTCAACATTTGCATTAGTATTCCAGGCTTCAGTGATACGATTTTATGTTTATGCTTGGACTATTATCTCACGTTTAGTACAGTGGTCTGAATATTGTTTACTTTGGGCCATGTTTAAAGCGTTGTACAAATGACAGTTAAGTCAAGGATTTACCTTCCTACGTACTTTCTCATCTGATTACGACCAGAATTGTAAATCCCTCATTGTTTGCTCTTTCTCTCTTTTGTCTTTCTTCTTCCATCTCCAGAGTGGTCAAACTGAGAATGAAAACAATGAGTCTGTACATAGAAGATATGGAAGGACTGGATCAAGCCAAAAAGGTAACAGTATCAGACTCAGGTTAGCTCAAGTTTTTTCTCAGTCTGTCCTTTTTTAAGCCTCCATGCCTTGATGACCCTGTTGTTTCACAAAGCCATGCTTTTGATGGTATTTCAGGTGATAATGAATAAATGAGTGAATATTATAGTGAAGTATAACGAAAACAAAATCTATATATTTCTGAGTTCCAGTTCAACATGTAAAAAAAAAGAAACATATTATTTGATCCAGATTTTTTTTTTATTAACAAATGACAAATTATAGATTGTAAAGTGAAAGTAGTGTATGGGATTGAGTTTGTGCATCTGTCTGTCTAGACTCCTGTACATCTATACGTAAGTCCGTTCCTTTGTTACTCCGCCAAGGAGGCAGAGCCTCGGCAGAGTGATGTGATGATCGGTGTACGTTTGTCTGTTTGTCTTTCTGTCTGTTAGCAACATTACTCAAAAACGGACTAACGGATTTGGATGGAATTTTCAGAGAAGTTCAGAAATGACACAAGGACCAAGTGATTAGATTTTGCCAGTGATACAGCTTATAGTCTGGATACACAAAGTTGTTAGAGATTTCTGTATCATTGTGAGATAGCAGCACAGCGTCACTGTAACTATGACTACAAGGGGGCACTACATCAGCTGCCTGTTATCAATCACATGATGATTTAATGATAAACTGATTATATTTTGGAGGGCAGAAGTCACTATGACCTCATAAAATTCATTTTGGGTCATAACTCTCGATTTTATTAGCTAATTATGGCAAAAGTTTAACGAAATGTCAATCGGATAAAACGATGAAGTGGTGACGTTTTATATCTGAAGGTCAAAGATCAACTTTGTGACATCATAATATTCTGCACAAACACTTTTCTGGTCATAATTCAACATCACACGTCAGGAACGGAAGGAGAGGCAACAGCAATGAGGCAGCAATCTAGTTTATCTTTGACTTGATCTGCAAATGTTGAAAATGATGGAATTTTCCGTAATGTCTCTCAAGGTCGTAATAGGTGCTTAACAGTTGTACAAACTTGTAAAGAAATATTTGGCAAAGGTTATAGGAACATAGGAATATGTTCTCGAAATTATGTCTTTATTGCCATTAATTTATCTACACTAATATTAATTAAATATATGATTGAATTCAGGATGGCAGGTGTCTCACAACAGAGTGCTTTAAAGGAATAGGTAATGATTGTGCTCTGGTGTACCCTCAGCAGTGCTTGGATCTGGTGAGAACTCCGCTGCTCTGCCCAAAGAGAGGGAGAGGATCCGCCTGCTGGATTTGTCAGGGAATGAGTTGGACTCTCTGTCTTGTCTAATGGACGATGGTTTCGTCCAGCAGCAGCTGTGGCATCTCCTCCGCCTGGACCTGAGCCACAACAGTCTCCCACAGTTTCCCTCTGCACTGTGCCAGGTAATGCATCTGATCTGCAGGTTGTCACCAAGAGATCAAATGATGAAAGGGAATGTACGCTGAAGAATTTATTATTTTTTTGATCTGACAGAGTTTGAAGAGTCTGACTCGACTGGACCTGCAGGGGAACCAGCTTCAGTCACTGCCTGAAGAGCTGCTGTCTCTGCCCTCACTGAGCGTGTTGAATGTCTCCCGTAACTGTGTCGGCCCACTGCTCACCTTTGGCCCTGCTGTCACCTGCCCATCACTGAAACAGCTCAACCTTTCTTTCAACAAAATCATCACATTCCCTCATGAGCTGGGCCGCACTATGAGACAGCTGGAGGAGCTGTTTATGGAAGGGTAGGCTGCTGGGAAATGGAGGCGTTTCACGCCAGTGGAAAAGATTCTGTTTGTTTCATAGTACGCTTAACAAGATTCTCTCTGCCTATTTATTTTCCACAGAGAAGAAAATTATGCAAATTCCATTTTAACAACTGTCTATGTAAGAGAAAGCAGGTCACCAGTGATTATAGGGAATTTCATGAAATTATACAACACGTCAATGAGTTGTATAATGGCTTTTATTGTGTGTAACTGTGGCTCTTGACCTGAATTACATTAACAGTACAAATTTGCAGTACTGTTTGTAATCTTTTCTCAGATACCTTACTAAATAAATTGCTGCTGTGCTGTACAAAGGAGCGATTGCCAGAGAGCCTTTAAGAGTGAATCATACCTTTGCTAAGGCTTCACATTCCTCTATATTTAAACAGTAGAAAGTATGCTGGGAAATTTGGTTGATTTAATTTTCAATCAATTCTAACAAGTCATATGCATTTTAATGAATCAAAATTTGACCTTTTGTATTCTTACTGTTAAATCAGGTTCTTCTGCAGAAACATAACCACTGTATTTTATTCTTTGTCTTTTCAGTAACAGTATAACTGAGCTGTGCATGCCTCTGTGTCTGCCGGAGATCAAACTGCTCGATGTGAGCAAGAACAGCGTTGAGAATATTTCTGCAGACTTCCTGAGCAGCTGCCCCAAACTTGAAACATTTAATGCTTCCATGAACAAAATCTGTGAGTACTATCAAATGATAGTTAGTTGCGAAACGTTTTGTGTTTTTTCATGTGGAATACAGTCAAACACCCAATGACTCCAAACAGAAAGATGTAGACAGACAAAGGAAATATGTACTCAAACACAAAAATCTTTCCAAGGACATTAGAAAGTGACTGTTGTCAAAGACATTTAAGTGCTTTTTCAATACCATCAAGTGGGAATACTGTGTATGGGACTGGCTTCATAGGTTTGAGGGGATCCATTTAATCTTCCTTTTTAGGAACACATGTTCTGCATTCATAACAAGAAAGCACTCAGAGAGTAGTCCACCAAGGTTGCTCAGTCATATGATTTCTGAGAGATAGGTCCCAATAAGTCCGCAGCAGTTGATTTGTAGTAGGATCGCAATCATGTGATCGTAAACAGGCAGCTAACATAGCGTCTTGTAGTCATGGTTACAGTGCAATGATGCAGAAATCTATAACAAATCTGTGGACCTGGACTAAAAGCCGCATTACTGCCAAAGTCTAATCAGGTGGTCCTTGTGTCATTTCTGACCTTTCCTGAAAATTTTGTCCAAATCCGGTTGTCCATTTTTGAGTAATGTTGCGCACAGACAGACAGACAGACAGACAAATGTACACCGATCGTCACATAACTCTGCCACATTCCTTGGTGGATTAATAATGATAATAAGCTTTATTGATATAAAACTTTACTCAACAATGTTAACAAGTGCTTCACAAACAGCAATAAAACATTATTACTGTTTTTTCAAGGTTCCCTATCACATCTTCCATCCAAGATCACAACTCTGAAACTAGCAAACAACAGCTTTACTTACATTTCTGAGGCTATACTTGATGTCCCAAAGTAAGTCAAACTCTCAGCTACTTTTCTTGTTTTTTAACATGCAGCTCAAGTGAGTGGTAATAATCCTCACAGTATTTACATCACATTTCTATTTTTCCAGCTTGCGGTCAATAGACATGAGGACCAACAATATTGCTGTTCTGCCTGGCCCGGGGCGATGGGTGTCCAGCAACATCAGAGAGCTGATGTTCAGTCAAAACTGTATCAAAGCTCTGGATCTGAGCGGCCCGATCTACAAATGGACCAGACTGGAGAAACTTCACCTGAGTGACAACAGGCTAACTGAGGTAAAGGACAGCATATATCATTTGAAAAGAGTGTAAATAAGAGTTTATTTCAAAGAACCACCTTTGATGTGTCCTTGGCACCCAGATCCCTCCACAGATCGGCTTGTTGGAAGGCCTCACCTCCCTGGATGTGAGTCGTAACGCTGGCCTGCGGGCTTTCCCAGATGAGATGGGAAAACTGGGCAGATTGTGGGACCTACCACTAGACGGACTAAAGCTGCAGCTGGACCTCAAACTCATCGGAAGCAAGACCAAAGACATAGTCAGGTCAGGGGCTTTACAATGTAAGATGCTTTTGGTAGTAATTAGTAGTAAATACTTGTTAAATGATCCCCTACTATTAGCCATATATTAATAAATTGTAATATTTCAAATTTTCACATATACCACAACTGCTCTTTCATACTTGGTTAGTAAATAAATATGCTGTGTCTGTTCTATTCCTCTGCTTCCAGGTTCCTGCAGCAGCGGCTAAAGAAGGCAGTACCGTACTACCGGATGAAGCTCATTGTAGTGGGGAATGCAGGCAGTGGGAAGACCACCCTGATCCAGCAGCTGATGAAGCTGAAGCGCACCCAGTTGAACTCTAAGCAGAGCGCTGCTGGCATTGATGTCCGGGACTGGGCCATCAGGGAACGGGACAAGAAGAAAATGGTGCTGAATATCTGGGACTTTTCAGGTTGGCCTTGATGACATTGTATTAATGAGAAATTACCATGTAACAGAATAGCTTGATCAAACAAAGTTATTCTTGGTACAGGAGAAGCAGGATCTCAGTAATCAGTCTATACAGCAGGTTATGGAGTGTACAGAATTAAATCAGAATTGAGTCTGAAGTCCTAAAGACCTGCTCTGGTGAAACAATTGTGCATATGGTGTCTGGGAGATACATCATGAATGAAATGAGCAGTCCTTGCCATTGTGTAGCGCAGACTAATTTTAAAGTGTTTGAGCAGTTGTAGGTGAGCTGGTGTGCTCAACTGTTGTGAGTACAGAGGGATGAGTGGAAAGAGAAGCAGGGACTGCAAAGGTCTGCTGATTGTAGAGAAAGCAACAGGCTAGAATTACATCTAAGCCATTTTAAGGCAGGAAGGCAATATTTTTCCACAGAAAACAGTTTTAAATATGTTACTGATACACAAAGTTTTTTCTTTTATGGGTTAAAACAATGACACCCCTCAACATTCAGATGATAATGGAAAATTTCAGTACACTGAATGGTACAGTGATTTGCATATATCTAAAGTGATTTAATGCTGTTGTACAACCAAGACCAAGCTGTCAGTGTTCACGAGTAAAAGTCAGCTTGAAATCATGCATTATGTAAGACACTGAATTAAATGCATCATATCACTACCCCTTTTCTTTTTTCAAGATGAATTATTTTGTTATTAGTATGTCAGATTTGTGAGAAATGCTTGGATATTTGCTGCACCTGGTGTGATTTAGTGCCCCTTCCTGCCCCTTTATGTGACAGGTGGAGAAGAGTTCAGTGGTTCTCACCCTCACTTCCTAACACCCAGAGCTCTGTACCTGGTAGTGTACAACCTCAGCAAAGGAGCCAGTCAGGTGGATGCTCTAAAGCCGTGGCTCTTCAACATCAAAGTAAGTCATTAACCAAATAGTCATCAAGTTATGATAAATATATATTTGTTAGTTATAACCAAAAACATGTATGTACAGTTTCTGTAATTAAAGTGTGACTTGAGCTAAGAATATAGCTTGTGATCCACCTAATGAATGAGTAACTGAAAATGAAATCCAGCATGAATTTTTGATTACTTCATTATTTTTACATTTTTTACACCTTTTGAAAAATCACTGCTTTTTTTTTTTTTTTTTTTTTTAACCACAGGCAGTCGCTCCACTATCTCCAGTCATTCTGGTGGGAACCCACACAGATGTGAGCGATGAGTTGCAGCTGCAGGCCTGCCTGAGCAAAATCAGAGAGGAGCTGCTGAACCATCAGGGCTTTCCTGCTGTCAGGGATTATCACATGGTCTCTGTCTGCGAGGACTCGGACACCATGGCCAAACTCCGCAAGGCCATCGCCAGGGAGGTTACCAACTTCAAGGTAAAAGGAAACACACTGACGATTTTCATTTCCTTTCCTTACTTTTCTTCTCAACTCATCTCCTCTTCCTTGAACAGATCCAGGGCCAGCCTGTGATGGGCCAGCTGGTGCCAGACAGCTACGTGGAGCTGGAGCGCCGGGTTCTCCAGGAGAGAACCAGGGTTCCCGCAGAGTTCCCCGTCCTCAGGCACCGAGAGCTGCTGCAGCTTATTCAGGAGAGTCAGCTGCAGCTGGAGGAAGCAGAACTGCCCCATGCCATCCACTTCCTCAGTGAAGTCGGTCAGTGGAGTTTAGGGCTTGTTGAAAGATGCTGCTCTTAGTTACTGATACATGAAAATTTTAGACCCACGCTGAAATGCTCTGTTATGTTGTGAAGCTAAAATGTGCTTTAGTGCATAATATACAGACCATATTTTTGATATTTTTATTAATCTAAGACTTTGAAAAGGACTGATACAGTTCCAATTACATATACAGTAATATCCTAATTCATTATTTCCAGCCTATGTTCTCTGTCATTATAGCATCAACACTTAGATAAGATCTAACTAATAATATCCAACAGTGCAGCCATGGTACCATATTGAATCTCAAGCATTTAATCCAGTTATGCAGTGGTACATGTTCAAGGCAGAGAACTGGACCTTCTGTTTCTGTTTGTTTAAGGCAAAGTTGATTTCTTTCAGGAAGGGTTGTTTGACGTACTTTATAATATTCATTGTATTACAGATAGATGGCAGTAAGCACATTTAGAGAATCAGACAGGAGTAATGTAAGCAATAAACTGCTGTGGACAGAGTCAGCACCAAAACATATTTCAGCCCCCTGAAAAATACCCAGCTAAAGGAAAAATCAACATAAGTTCAGGAGTAAACTATATTTACAATATTTTCACAGCTTTACCTTTCTGTCAAATAGCCCACAGCAGAACACTGCACAGCTTCTATGCTGATCCCATTGTCTGCCTCTCCAAACTGCAGCATGCTGACTGTGATACACTGTAGGTATTACATTGTTTATGGAGAAGCACCTAATACAACTTCACATCAAAGAAACCAAATGATCCTTTTAAGATACAGTTGGAAGAAAAATAACCGACAATGTCAATAAATAGTTTGATATTGATTTTGTATTTCAAGCAGTAGATATTGTGCCTTTGTAACAACATCACATCTGATGAAGCTTTGTTGTACTTTTGTCACTGTAGGGGTTCTGTTGCACTTCGATGATCCTGCACTTCAGCTTCAAGAGCTCTATTTTATCGACCCACAGTGGCTGTGTAACGTCCTCTCACAGGTAACCTTTTTAAAGACAGACCCACAAAAGGCTTTTATTGCATCTATAAATCTAGCTGATAAGATGTTATGGAAAAGTTTACATCCTGCATCAACATCTAGACTTAAAATGAGAGATGTATTAACCTTCTTTTGCACAATAACCAGTAGCTGATGCATGTGTTATCTGTCCCCTGTGTAGAGACTGACATTAAAGAGCGGTGGCTTTTCGGAGCATCCTAAAGGGGTTGTTCAGCGGTCTGTTGTGGAAAAGTTCCTGTTTGAGACCAGATGTTTCCCAAAGAACCACCAGACACAGTTCTTTAAACTGTTGGAGAAGTTTCAGATTGCACTTCCCTTCGGCGAGGACCAGCTGCTGATACCCAGCAGGTATGTTTAGATTTACAGATTTAAGATTGTATCTTTGTAGAGGTGCCAAGAACAAAAAGAATATAATCAAATAAGGATTTCACACACACTAACCATTCATCCCACCATCCACAGTTTGTCCAAACACAGACCGGTCATAGAGCTGCCTCACTGTGAGAACTCAGAGGTGATTGTGCGTCTGTATGAGATGCCGTACTTCCCCCTGGATTATTGGTCACGGCAGATCAGTCGCCTACTGGAGTTCTCTTCCTGTTTGCTTTGCGGAAGAGGTGAATTGAACATGCACTCACTGCTTCTTTGATAATATGCAGCAGCTAAAGATGTAAAGAAAGGAGCCAGTGATTACTAAAATATATCTGTGTGCTTTCCAGAAAAAGTGCTTCGACCCAACCGGGTGTACTGGAGGAGAGGCATTTACCTGAACTGGTCCCCTGAAGCGTACTGTCTGGTAGAGGCTGCCTCAGTGGAGGAAAGTCCCTCCAGCTTTGTCAGAATAACTGTGCCTTCTTCACGCAAAGGTGCCGTAGTCTTTCGAAATCTGAAGCAGATACCTATAGATGATTCTGATTTTACGTTATTTAAAAAGATGCCCTTTAACTGACAAAAGTGGATGCCAGAAATTGCAGTGTTTCCCCACTGTAGTATAGAAATGATAAATGTAACAAAATATGTTCAACCCAAAAATTTGCTTTTTATCAGTATCAGCAGGTCAAGCAAATGTTTTGGCAATTTTGCAAGAGAACAAATTTCTGCAGGCATCGCTGCCCTGACAGATATGATAGTCAAAGTCATTTTTAGTGGTGGTAATGTCTGTGATTGTGATCTCTCCTCTCCCAGGCCGGGTGTTACTGGGTCAGGTGGTGGATCACATCGACTCCCTGCTGGAGGAGTGGTTTCCTGGCCTGCTCAACACTGACATGCACGGCAACGGAGAACCTCTGATAAAGAGGTGGGCTCTGTACAGCTTTGAGGACGGACAAGAGCGGAGCAAGATCCTGCTGGAAAACCTCTTTACGTATTTTGAAAATGGTACATACTGTAAAAGATTAAAGATCAGCACCTGTCTTTTCTACATGAGAACCATTTTTCAAGCTATGAAAATTAGCTATAAAACACCCTGAGTTGGGTTTCTGTAAGTGTTCAGGTTCCCCTTACTGTGTTTATTACACATATATTGTTCCAGCTATCTTAACTCTATCCGATAAGTGATTATGTTATCAATTCTAGATTTTTTGCTGGTGAGTCCAGAGGATCCGCTCTGCACGCTTCCCATCTCTCAGGTTGCCCCTGACTTGGTATTAAGTGACCAGTCTGCTGGAACAATACTGGACGGTGAAGAGCTGAATGTAGAGCTTTCTACAGAAAACCGACTTGGTACTTTTTTTTTTTTTTTTTTTTAAAGAAATACACATCAGTTATTAAAGCAAGCATCACCACTGTTTACTATCTGTTTCAGTTTAGTTTTACTCATAAACCTTTAATAATGATGAATGAAATGCATATATATTTTCTTTTTTAGGGGATGGCGGCTTTGGAACTGTTTATCGAGGTGTCTATAAAAATGAAGAAGTAGCTGTAAAGATTTTCAACAAGCATGCATCAGAGCTTTATATCTATAGACTCCTCAGACAGGTACCACCAAGATTCTGGTAACAAAATTATCTCGTCTCCACTACAGTTTTTCCTTCTATTGCTGTGTCTTAGCCAGTCTTTATTCTCCTCACAGCTCAGTTTTAAAGATCTCAACAGTTACTGGAATATTGCAGAAATTCAATTAGTTACCTGCCTTTTCAGGTCTGAACTGTGCTGTCACTGCCTGTAATTGTCTGGCTGGATGTATTTCAGGAATTGGCGGTGTTGGGCCGTCTCCGTCACCCCAGCCTGGTGGGGTTGCTGGCAGCAGGCTCAACTCCTCAGGTCCTGGTGATGGAGCTGGCTCTGCGAGGGTCTCTAGATTCCCTTTTTCAACATGAGAATGGCAGCCTCAACCAAAAGCTTCAGCAGAGGATTGCCTTGCAGGTGGCAGATGGACTCAGGTACATGCTGTTCAGTTTTACAAGTTTTAGAAAGTGTGAGAGAACAAGTTCTGATTATAATACACTATCAGTTTTGGAGGCCAAGTGCAGAGCTCCTATCATTTCATATAGTATGATACTGTATTTGTTGTAAAGGAAAATCTTTATTAGCAATCACTAATTAACTAAAATTAGCATAGGGATAATAACTGCAATAAAGGTCTTGCATACCATTAGGTTTTAGTGAATGTTTGTACAATCAAAACCAAGAAATCATGCACACCGTCCTTTACTGAAACTCACTTTGTTGACACAATGATTCTGTCGTCAGGTAAAAATCCATGCAGACAAGTTGCACCATACAGAATGCACTTTATATAGAAGTTTTCAGCCAGAGAAAAAGAAACATCAATTATACCAGAAGCAGCTCCCTAAACAAATACAAATTAAGGTCTCTATAAAGTTTGCCCAATGAACATCTGAGGACTAAAACATGTTACACACAATGGACAGTGTGTGGAATTCCATGGTTTTCTGTTCAAGTTACACAAAAAATTGGTGTAAAAAATTTGGAATTTTGAACAAAATAACAAAACCATGGATCTTTAACCTGTGTGCACAGATATCTTCACTCAGCCATGATCATCTATCGGGATCTGAAGCCCCACAACGTCCTCCTGTTTAACCTGAAGACTGACTCTGAGACCATCGCCAAAATCACAGATTATGGCATCGCCCAGTACTGCTGCAGCATGGGAGTGAGGAGCTCAGAGGGCACACCAGGTTAGACACTCCTCAAACCTTATATATTGTTAATGTTATTGTTACATTTATGGCCATAAACGTACAGCTTTAACGTTACTACAAATCATATTTTTCAGTCAGATGCATTTTTTTCCACCAGATGTGACAGTTTTTTGATATATTGGTAAAAGTGCAGTCAAAGTTTTTAAGTCTAACACTGTTCTAAATTCATTTCTGAATAACTGAACGCAGGTTTCCGAGCACCAGAGGTTGCCCGAGGTAATGTGATCTACAACCAGCAGGCTGATGTGTTCTCATTCGGCCTGCTGCTCTACGACCTGCTGACCTGTGGTGAGCGTATTTCTGACGGCATGAAGTTCCCCAGTGAGTTTGATGAAATCGCAGTGCAGGGAAAACTGCCAGGTAATCATTCAAGCATTCACCTGCAAGTATTGACAGTGTCTGTAAGAAAATCTGTTACCTGGAATCAACTCTTTTGGACATTTTATTTATTGTGTTGATGTCAGTCAGTGATTTCTGACCCACTTTAAATGCTACGTGCTGCTGCTCATAATGTTTTTGTGCGACGTGATTCTTTGGAAAGACATGAGATCAAACTCAAGACTTTTCACCAAACTAATTGCTCATATATTAGTTGGTAACTAAATGCTGTATTGAACCATTCTTAAATGCGGGGCCCTAAATCAATAGGAATTATGAGAAGGTAAATTATTAAAAATAAAAAACCATATTGATATGCTGCTTTCCAACACAGTAGGCTTATTCGCGATTGTCCTGACACCTGGCAAGTTCTTGTGTTTAGAATTTTGGTGTCAGGGTAACGCTCTTGTTTTGGATTGTGCCTTTGACCATAATTTTGTGTTATTAATGTATATATTTAACAGCAGAAAGATGTGTTTGTTTGTTTTTTTTAAACATCAACTGCATAATTTCTTGTCAAACCATATTAGAAAAACAAAACAAACATTGAATCTGAATTAGTGAAAGTGAGTTTAATTATCTCGATTATGTCGAATTTCTATCTGTAGATATATATTTACCAAAGATGTATTAACATTTTCTGCTATTATCCAAGAAAAATGTCTTTCTGTTGATTGCATCTATTGTTTGCTTTCATCTTATTTTTTCATGTATTTAGTCATAAATAAATTCCTTTCCTGTCCTTTGCCCTTTGTATAGATCCAGTAGAACACTACGGTTGCTCACCTTGGCCCGGCTTTCAGGCGCTGATGAAGGACTGTCTGAGGCAAAGTCCCCAGGATCGACCCACTTCTGCTCAGGTTAGGACCTGAAGACTGTGGAACTATGTGTAGACAGTGCTGGTGATTTATTTTTCCTAAGAGAGGTGAAGAGGTTAAAAAAGGCAGAGACAAACTGTAATGGAGCACCCTCCAGTGGCTGCAACACCCAAACATAATGTAACAGACGGCACTGTAGGAAAACACACAGTGGTTTTAAAAAGCTAGCCCGAGTAACACACACTTAGGAACTAGTTTGATTCTTTTTACTCCACCAAGGAATGTGGTACGTGAATCTGTTTGTCTGTCTGTGCACAACATTACTCAAAAACAGACTTAATGGATTTGGATGAAATTTTCAGGGAAGGTCAGAAATGACACAAGTACCAAGTGATTAGATTTTGACGGTGATGCGGCTTATAGTCTGGATCCAAGGATTTGTTATGGATTTATGTATCATTGCGAGATAGCGACACCACGTCACTGTAACTATGACTACAAGTGAACAGCACATCAGCTGCCTGCTGACGATCACATGATTGCGATCCTACTACAAAACCACCACTGCAGACTTATCGGAAATGATACAATGAACAATTGATTAAATTGTGGGGGTGTTTCCGAGTCCCATCAATTCCCACCATCCGCTACATGTTTAGGTTATGCAATTCGGTATCCATCCATAATGTACACATGCATAACACACACCTGTGCTCAGCCCAAGGTCATTTTGTTTGTGGGGACATCTATATTAAATGGCCACATTCTGTGTTGCTGTGATTTCTGATCATCAATAACTAATAAACAAATGCTACATTTCTAACATAATATACTGCATTTCTGACAATGGCATATGGGGGAATGAGCAGCCTTGGCAGGGTACTGCATTCTCTGAGTGCTTTTCTTGTTGTGTCTGTTATACTTGCAGGTGTTTGACAGGCTGAATTCAGGTGAAATGCTGTGTCTAATAAGGGAGCTTGTGGTCCCTCGGGTGTTCAATGCTGAATGCTTCACATTGAGCTCTGGCACCAGTGATGGCCCCTCCTCCAGCCATACGGCCTGGCTCGGTGGTGGCAGCAGCACCCAGAAGCTGGGCTCCATCACAGCAGTGGACCTGGACACCAACACAATCACTACACAGGTACTACACACTGTTAAACTCAGGACTGAGTATCTTCTTGAGTTCACATGTTGATTTGAATTTATGTTCAGTGACAAGTGCAATAGGACAAAAGCTAAATTTGCTTTTTTTTTAGGAGTGATTTTTTTTTTTTTAAAGAGCCCACATTATGCATTTTGGGTTTTTTCCCTTCCTTTAGTGTGTTATAGCTTCATTTTTTAATAGGTCTGTAAAC
Organism: Amphiprion ocellaris; assembly: GCF_022539595.1. Lineage (NCBI taxonomy): Eukaryota > Metazoa > Chordata > Actinopteri > Pomacentridae > Amphiprion > Amphiprion ocellaris. The sequence goes on from NC_072768.1 coordinate 23,192,015, forward strand.
TTGCAAAGCCCAAATTCCATAAACGCCACTGCTTATCTGTCTGAAACGTTGTTTGAAGTCCAGGCTTTTATTCCGTTACTTATCTACATCACCATGTAACACATTTGCATAATGCCTGGCTAGCAGGTAGTTTGGCCCTCAAACAAAGAATGAACAGCTGCCTCACAGTCTTCTATTATTTTTTTCACTAGAACTTTTTCTGCTAGGGCTATGTCTCCCTGCTTATACTGCTGTACGGACCTGAGGGTACAGTATGTAACCAATGTTGCCATGTTTTATCGGACTAGCTGACCAATCAGAGCAGATTGGGCTTGTCAGCATGAGGAGCCTTAAAGAGACGGAAGATAAAACAGAGCCTTTCAGCCAGAGACTGAGAAGGGTATAGAGTATAGCCAAAATAGTGTAATTTTCAATATTAAAACACAAACAAATTCTAGTAGACTACAAAAAATATATTTATAAACCTGTACATATCATGCAGTTATGCTGTGTGTGGACAAATACCTGCAACAGAAATGCTGGAAAATTTTTATTTTGCTTTTTACCACAGAGTACAGAACCAAATACCACCATAACATCCGGGTGTTGAATGTTATTATGTCAACCTCAAAGTTCATGTTTACAGGTGCGCTCTTGTCTTCCAAACAGGAGGTCGACACCAGCCCCGTCCTGTGCCTTGTGACAGTCCAAATCCCAAACGAGCCCTGTGATTGGCTGGTAGCAGGCACCCAGTCTGGCTCATTAGTGGTCGTGAGCACTGGGGACACATCGACTTGGCACCACCTGCAGAGTGTCACTGACGCTGTCACCTCACTGTACTTCCACGTGCACCCTCGTCACACGTAAGCATGTGGAAAGCACACTGAAAACTCTTGCTGTCGTCCTGGTGTTACTTGATCTGAAATGTTTGTGTGAAAGGTGTGAAGAGAAGTTTGGCAGACCTCTAGGTGATGCTAATGCTATAGAGATACGGTCTACTATGCCTCTGTAATAATGCATTACTTATCTTAGGTAGGGCAGTTTAGTGAAGAAAGAATGATTTAACATCTTACGTAACAGAAATGTAGAACATTGGTTTAAAATGTGACTTTTGTGTCGTGTGTGATTATTCAATATGTGCACATTTTTTTCCAAATGCTTATTTCATAGTGTGTGCACATGTAAAAGAGGTTAGTTTTACTCACGTCTTTGTGTCCACTTTTGGCCTTTTTCAGCCAGAGAAAGAATTATTTGCTGGTCGGAACAGCAGATGGAAATCTCAGTGTTTACGAGGACTCTGTTCTTAAGGTAAATGTTAAATAATAAACATAGGAACTAGCGTGTTTGTTCTGAAAGAATGATTCCAGTTTGTATAATTGCTAATATTCTCATATTGTGTTTAGATTATTACTGCCACAGCACTCTAATTCTGTACATATAACACAGCAGCAGCTGGAACTTTATTTTCCTCTCGTTCTCCTCTTTTCAGCAGGAGAATGGCCAGCCAGTTAAAACTCTCACTGTGGGCAGCGTCAACACTCCCGTCATGTGTTTGGGCCAGTCGGTGTATTCGCTGGACAGCAGGTCTGTGTGGGCCGGCTGTGGGACCAAGATCCTCTCCTTCACCGCCGACTATGATGTCTGCAAGTCCATCGACACAAGACCAAACTTCATCTTCCAGTGAGTCCGTGTCATGTGTGGGAATGTAAGACAAGGTTGTTACATAAAATTTATTTTAATGGGTTTCAAAGAGGTTTATGGTAAAAGGAGCTGAAAAATGAAGAATCCACCAGTAGTAATTTTTTGTGAAATGTGTTTTCTAAATAAACTGCGGTATACTTGACTACGATAAAGTCTTAGTTCACAGTAAAGCTCTAGTTTGCACAGTGGGAACTAAACCTGGCAGTTTCACAACTACCAGATGTAATAACAGCATAACTGTGTGTGTATTTTTCTTCCAGGCAGCAGCGATTATTGAGCGGCGAGGCGTGTGTGTCTCGTATGGTTGTGGATAAATATATATACCTGGGCAAAGCTGGGACACCAACCGTCGAGGTTTGGGACAAGAGGAGTGAGAGGATGGTAGACTGCATCAATTGTGCTCACATTATTAGGTACACACATGACACACAGTAAGATGTGGAGAAATGTACACTGATAATCATCTTCCACTAAATGCAACTGTATTTAGTTGTGTGACTCTTTGAAGTGAGAAAATAAGGATCGTTGGCTACAAAAGCTGAAATGTATACAGACATAAGGCACACAGTCCTACTGGAGTTTACAGAGCATGCAGAGTATTTATATTAGATACAAACACTGGCTGGAAAAAGCATCCTGAATGAAAGAGATCACGATGTGCAGAAAACAAACCGTTAAAGGGGATTTAGCACTTCCCACACTTTCACATTATTATATGAGTTTGAAATGGCATGCTAGTACATTAACCCTTATAACTGGAATGACTGGACCCTACAATCTTCCATAAGTGAGTCAAAAATGACCTGTATAAGAATCAGTGTGTTTTTGTGCCATTTTTGTTATTTTGGTTAAGAACAATAATTCTGTATTATTGTTTGTATTATATTTTTGTCCATGCAAGAATGATTTCATGTTTGAAATCTGTTTGTTTTTGACTTTATTTTTTTAAGTATTATTTTTTGGGCATTTTTGCCTTTATTAGATAGGACAGTGAGAGAGAGACAGGAAGCCGGGGTGGGAGAGTGGGTGAATGACATGCAGTAAATCGCCATGAGCTGGATTTGAACCCATGACTATAACCCCTGTTCTTGGGTCGCCCACCCAGCCAGCTGAGCTATTCGGATGCCCGTTTTTCACTTTATAACAGATTTTGAACATTTTGATAAATTAAAAAGAAGAATATTACACAGCACAGCAATAGAAGAATGTCAACATCCATTTTGTTGACATTTTTCCACTCGTTTCCTCCAACTGTTGCTGCTCTCCATCCCTCCAAGTTTGTGCATCACCTCTTGTATGATATTTTCAGTGATACAGAGCTTGGGGTAATAATACAAATATTATAATTTCTTTAAAAGTAGAAAAGGTAACTTGAAAATTTAAATGATATCAAAAGCAAGTTTTTTTGAGGAATAGCTAAAATATAAAATGCTAAAAACTTTTCATTGCAAAGATATTGCAAGAAAACAACCTCACCGGGACACCTCACTTATGCATCTAAGGGTTAATGAACATTCTGCAGAAAATCGGACACAATCACAGTCTGACAGTCTTTCAGATTTTGAAAATCCTTCTTTACATGACAGCAGCAGCTGTATGCTGATGTCTCCTCTTCCTACAGACAGGAGTCTGGCTGCAGAGGCCGGCATGGCAGCGAAGCGGAGCTTCCCACTGAGGCGTCGCCCTCCTGGGCCACGGTGAAGGCCCTGCTGGTGCAGAGCGCTGCAACTCTGTGGATCGGCACTAGAGGGGGCCACCTACTGCTGCTGGAACTGTCCAAGCACCAGACGCTGTTGGTCACAGGGCCTCGATGCGATTCCATCCGCTGCATCACCTCTGCACTCATACGTAGGTCCTCAGCTTCTGTTTAGGCTCATTTACTCTGTGCCATCATGACATTGTTTATTGTGGTGTTTGTGGATGTGTTGTTACAGTGATTGTTACACTCCAGGCATACCTATATACTGAGTTATCTTATTGGGATTTGTAGAGACATGCTGCGTACATTTGCTTATAGTAGGACTTTGGGGAATCTGTGTTTTCATTAGTGTATAATGATCTGAAAATAAGAATGTTAATGTTTTCGTTACCTTAGAATAAGCTGTTTGACATCTACTTAGAGAACGAGTCATCTTCCATGGAATCTGCCATGTCACGCTGCCATCTTCATATAGTGGCCTTGAATGGGGCAAACCAAACACTGGCTCTAGAGAGAGCTGTGCTGAATGTATCTTCCAACAACTTGGTCCTCTGTGGACCATTTATGAGCCATGCTTTATTTCCTTTCAGTTTTACACAACATATTTTAAGAGAGACATGTAAAGTGACTTTGATGAAATACCACAGTTTTAAACTTATTTTTGCTCAAACACCATACTGCCACCATGTGATACACTCACACCATCAGAAAGTTGAAAATCTGTCGATTCTTTCTGTTTTCATAGTTCCTTGCTTTGACAAATGTTGTAATTTTTGTAATTTATTTAGTAGAAACATGCCTTTCAAATGTGCTGGAGGCTTGTGGGATTCACAGGGTTAATGTTGAAGGGAGATAATCACATTAAGCAGCTCAAGTGTCTCTTAAAACTCCACATGTATTAAAAATGACATTTCCTGCTTACTCTCAGTGATTTTGTTTGAATTTTGTACTGCAGATTGAAGGTTAACTTATCATTCAAGAACTTTTTGCCTTAAGAATCTGAAATACAAAACAGTTCCTAGCTGCATCTTGTGCTTTTCTTCTAGTCATCTAGAGATGCTTTGGAGCTTAGAGTTTGCACCAGTGCAAACACATAGTGTGTGTGAGAACTGATAAAACAAAAAAATAAAGAAAACAAAGAAAAGTAAAGAAAAGCTTTTTAAACAGCTGGGTATTTCTTTTGTTTTGTATTCATGGTTTCTCGGGGCGTTTGTGTGCAGCAATGACCCAGCATGCTGCTCACAGTTTGCTCTCCTTGTCTTGTATCAGTTTGTGTTACAATGCTGAACTTTTACTAGCTTTTCTCCATCAACTCAATAAATACATTGTAAATCTTTATTTCCTTTACAGAAACGCTAAACTGGAAGAATGTGGTGCTGGTTTTGGGCCGAAGATTCCCTCAAGACAAGAATCAAGATGGTGAGTCTGATCGTTCATTGTTTGTCCCACACTCTGCGAAAACAGTCGTCTTGCTGTGCGACTTGCTCTGCATTAGTCCAAAGTGTGTGTTTGTCTGGGCTCTCAGATGAGGAGTCTGTGCTGATGGTGTGGAACAGCATGCTGCCGATGGAGGTCAAAGACCTGACAAAGCACTGCGAGAAGAGAGAGCAGATCGCAGCCAAAATGAGAGAGCAGCTCCATCACGACTGAGCCCACAGGTTTGTATAAGTTTGTCGTATTTTCCTCACAACCTGCTATTCAGTTGATATCTGTTAGTCATTTGCCTTAATTTTTTTGAATTTAGTAAAACTGCATCCAATCTAACCCTGCAGACAATCTAACCCTAATGTTAAAAGTAGTAGTGCTGTGCTGCATTTTATTTTTTAATCTTATTTTATATAATGACAACCTTCAATTCCTTTTTCCTCAAATTAAGATTTATATAGACTGATGGGTGAATTTGTCTTCAGCCTTTATTCTCTCTGTGCTCTGCTCAGCTGTTCAAAGTCAGCAAAAGTTCGACTGGAAATGCATCACAACTCGTCTGCACAAATCAGGACTTGGTGATATATTAGTGTGAATCCAAATGTGATGGCAGATGGTAGGTTGTTTGGAAACTGTCAATCAAACCTGGTCCGATCCCACCCACACACATATATAAAGTGCTAAAACAAAGGCAACCAAACTTCTTAAGTTGCTGTCATGAGTCTGGTTGCCTCAGTTTTAGCACTTAGATATAACATGACCTTGGTGACTGAGTATCTTCACAGACACCCACACAGGTCTGATGTTCTGTAGCAGAGTAACAGTACTATTACTTAACAAAAACACTAATTCCTGCTTGGAATGGAGAAATGTTAAAGTGACTTGACTTAAACCAGACAAGTCTGAAAACAATCCTGGACTGAATATGTTTCACCATTTATGTCAGGTTTTAAGTAAAGCAATAAGATTACATTAATTCCCCTCAGTTCCTAAGCGACCCAGTTTGTTATCTGTTCTGATATTTTGTTCTCTACAAAGCAGCATTGGAGGCTTCTCTCTTTTTAATTTATATTTTATTCAGGGTATGTTTTATTTTTCATTTTTCTTTTTCCACTTCATTTTCTTTGCCAAATTTTATTTGTCAACTGCTGCGACCAGTGGAAGCTCTAATGGGGAAACTGTGACATGGGTTCCTCAGGTCTCTGTGTAAACGCAGTTTAATAACATTGTTTTGAAACACAAGAAAAGAGCGCGCAGTACTCCGCCAAGGCTGTTCATTCTCCCATATGGCATTGTCAGAAATGCTGCATTTTGTTTGGAAATGAAGCATTTGTTTATTAGTTGTTGATGTTCATTGACCATCAGTAGTATTAGTAGTAATAGTAGTAGTAGTAGAAGCAGCTGCAGAAATAGTAGTGGTAGTAGTAGGAGAAGCAACAGCAGTAGTAGTAAAAGCAAAAGTAGTAGTAGGAGCAGCTGCAGTAGTAGTAGAAGGAGCTGCAGAAATAGTAGTAGTAGTAGTAGTAGTAATAGAAGCAGCTGCAGAAGTAGTAGTAGTAGAAGGAGCTGCAGAAGTAGTAGTAGTAGTAGTAGTAGTAGTAGTAGTAGTAGTAGTAGAAGCAGCTGCAGAAGTAGTAGTAGTAGTAGTAGTAGTAGTAGTAGAAGGAGCTGCAGAAGTAGTAGTAGTAGTAGTAGTAGTAGTAGTAGTAGTAGTAGAAGGAGCTGCAGAAGTAGTAGTAGCAGTAGAAGCAGCTGCAGAAGTAGTAGTAGTAGAAGGAGCTGCAGAAGTAGTAGTAGTAGTAGTAGTAGTAGTCGTAGTAGTAGTAGTAGTAGTAGTAGTAGTAGTAGTAGAAGGAGCTGCAGAAGTAGTAGTCGTAGTAGTAGTAGTAGTAGTAGTAGTAGAAGGAGCTGCAGAAGTAGTAGTAGTAGTAGTAGTAGTAGTCGTAGTAGTAGTAGTAGTAGTAGTAGTAGTAGTAGTAATAGAAGCAGCTGCAGAAGTAGTAGTAGTAGTAGTAGTCGTAGTAGTAGTAGTAGTAGTAGTAGTAGTAGTAGTAGTAATAGAAGCAGCTGCAGAAGTAGTAGTAGTAGTAGTAGTTGTATTAGCAGCAGCAGCATCAAGTGCAAAGATTCCATCTTTTGTCATGTTCTATGCTGCAGCTACATACACTGACTTTAGCTAGTACTGGAAAACCCTTCAAGCCCTCCAGCCCACTTCAGTGTTTCTGCAGTTTGTGTCAATGTTTACATATATATATTACATATATATGAACATATACTTCAGCTAATACACACCAAGGGACACAACTGTTCTCTGGAGACTTAGTTCCGTCTTAACTGTCATTTCACTTTTACTCTTCAACCCATTTCTGTGTTCAATTCTCTCATGCCTCCTTCTGCTTGTCTTTCATTCACAGCTGTGGCAGCTGCTCAGACAATGCAGCGCCCAGCAAAAACACTGCAATTTCCAAACAAAGTGCACTCAGTTCAATGTTGCTATCTGTTTTTACTGAAGTCATAATGTAATCTAATCATCCTATAATTTTTTGATCATTTTGATTATTGCTGTTTTTTTTTTTTTTATAGAACATTTGTCAAAAAGGGATTACCACTCCAGTGCATCATTGTGTCGGCAGTACACACTGAAGGGGATGTTTTACCTCCATTTCTGACAGCTATACACTCACTACACTGACCCTGAAGACAAAGAACTAAAGCGGAGAGCACATTGCAATGAATCAATCAAAAGAATCGGATTCAAGAGAATTTTCTTGTTTTGGTGATGCACACTTCTAGTATGCCATGTTTTCCCATTAAAAGACAATCTTTGAAGAGACATTTTTCTAAAAGGGACACAGATGGTTTCATTTGTCTTGTTATCAGGGCTGAGAGCAGTGCAGATGTTCAAGAAGACCTCCTGCTCCTGACGATTGCAGGTTTTGTTTACCTGTAATATGATAGAAAAAAACAGCAACTAGGAAGAAAGCCAAAGGAAAAAAAGCCTCTAAAAGTGTACATTTAATTATTTATTTTAATGTTGATGTTCATGTGTGTGTGTTTACCAGTGAGCTCAATCACTTCACATCAGTAAACAGAACAGGGGACTTGTTTTAGTGCTGCCTGCTTTGTACACACTTTTGATGTCATGTTGCTTGAAGTCACTTTGTGTGATTGTGTCACACAGAACAAGTCAGTAAATAGTATTTTATGTACGGTGATGGCTCTCTGTTTATGTTGTGCATTTTTCACAAGATGCAACAGGGGTGGAAGAAGTGTATTTTTTATAAGAAAAAACAAGTAAATTTTAAGTGATTTGGTTTACAGTTGTTTTCCACGGTGCATTTTTTGTTTGTTGTGCATTTGCAGATGAATATTGTGTATTTGTTATTCTTTCATTTACACGCAGTTTTAAATATACACTACCGTTCAAAAGTTTGGGGTCACTTAGAAATGTCCTTATTTTTTGAAAGAAAAGCAATTTTTTTAATAAAGATGGCATTAAATGAATCAGAAATACAGTCTAGACATTGTTAATGTGATAAATGACTATTCTAGCTGGAAATTTTTAATGGAATATCTCCATAGGGGTACAGAGGAACATTTCCAGCAACCATCACTCCTGTGTTCTAATGCTACATTGTGTTAGCTAATGGTGTTGAAAGGCTCATTGATGATTAGAAAACCCTTGTGCAATTATGTTAGCACATGAATAAAAGTGTGAGTTTTCATGGAAAACATGAGATTGCCTGGGTGACCCCAAACTTTTGAACAGTAGTGTCTGTCAGAGAAATCCTGATCACTGGGAATAATTCTAAAGTGACAAGATTTGTTGTTTATTAAGACAAAACACAGACAAGAAAAAAAAAAACCAACAGTTTCAGTGTATGGACCATATTTGATCTTTAATCAGGGAAAAGACATTGCATTTGAAGCCATTTCATGGAAAAATTATTTACAAGGAGGACTCAGTCCTCATCAACATTGACAGCACATTAGTAAAAAACAAAGACACGAGGGTTAAGGATTTGAAGTACTTCTGAACCTTAAAAACACTGCTCTGATATCCAAACTATCAAGATAAATATATTTATAATATTTATATTATATTTACAGAATACTTTAAATATACAACATCCATCATGTATTCTATAAACAAATATAAATTACTTAGGCACACTTTTGTCTCAGACAATCATGGGAGTGGTTTCCAAAGGCCATCCTCTTGCTGTTTGAAATAAACTGACCTGAACTTTCACCAAGAAAAATATGTTTGACCTTGCATCTTTACGCCATCCAGAGCGGCTACACTGCTACTATTCTCAGTACTTGTTGGCCAGCAGTTAAGGGTCATAATGTACACAACCATTTTACACAGCAGGACTCGAAGCTGGCTTGATTTACACTGCTCACAGACACAGGCACAGTCCCAAGACGACCTCTAGACTCCTTGACCTGCTCCTTTGCAAACTCCTCTTTGCAGATTCTTGTTCAAGTAGGCCTGGTGGAGCCTCCACCTTATTGCTTACACCTGTTCTCTCCTGCAGGATCTCCAAAGAGGAGGGAGCAAAGGCTGGAGGGAGATCGAGATGGGTTTGGGATGCAGCTAAGCAAATGGGTGAAGGATTAGACAAGGGTGGTGTTTATTCCCAAACCTTTTTTTTTTTTTGAAGATAGACAGTCATATAAGGTTCAGAGACAACAAATAGGAGAGCAGCTACAATATCTACAGAGAATATACAGTACAGGTGAAATATACATGATGATATGGCCGACTAAACGCACGCAGAGGAGTGGAGGGGAGAGGTGGCCAGCCGGTGTGGCCGGGCAGGGCTTACTATACTGTCAGTCTATAAGTCCGACTCGGGCATATCTGGCATGTCGGCCATCAAGTAACCAATACCGTAGCGGCCGTTGGGTGCGGTGTCCGCCTCAGTGCCTCCGCTGCCGCTCTGCTTGCGGTAGATGCTGTTGCCAGGCATCGGCGAGGGCGCCTCACTGGGTGACTTGCCTTGGATCAGGCTGGTGTCGTCGTCCTCCCCCTGCCGCACGGTCTCCTTGATGATGCGACCCTTCTTGTAGGACACGGTGGAGAGGCCGCTGGTGTTCTCGTCGATGATGTTGAAGTAGCGCAGGCCAAAGACCACGGGCACAGGCATGATGGCCATCACCACCAGGGAGATGCAGAACACGATACCCCACAGAGGGAAGCGCAAGGTCTTCTCTATGGCCTGGAGGGCAGAAAGATGGCAAGAAGACTGTAAGCATGTGATAGCTGGCAGACGGGTTCAGTTGCCCACATTATGACATCTTATGATCATCTTAGTGAAAAGAGGACGGCCTAAACAACAGCCACATTTATTCAATATTTAGCATTTGCTACGTCAGTAGTGCCCCAGCTCTTTCCCTTGAAGGTTAATGTTTGATTCTGTAAGTGTATTTGTGTTTTTAGGATTTAGGCACCATTTTCTGAAAAGCGATGGCCCAACTCAGCCATAAAACACTATGCTATAAAAAGTGCTGATACCGATAGTCGTTGCTGGTTCTCTGTTTATATCAGATTCGAGTTGAACAGTTAGAGTTTAAAATCAAAATTGTAATTTCAAACAAGGAAATCAGCAAATCACAAACACTGCAATCAAGATATGACTAATAAGCGCTTCTGACTGAGGGAATCAACTGTTAATGCAGTCACTACAATCTTGTATTAACTATATATGTGTAGACTCTCAGTCATCCAGGTCATGGTAATGCTCTATTATGTTTTAAATTTGTTAAAAAGACTGTTAAAAACTGGTAAAAGACAAATGTTAAAGACATTAAGTAACCTGGATTTCAGTAAGCAAAGCAGTAGGTACAATAGTAAGTAAAATATAGATTTTTTTAATTGTCATTAAGAAAGCTAATAACATTGACGCCCAGATAGCTCAGCTGGCTGAGATGACCCATAAACAGAGGCTATAGTCCCTGACACAGTGGCCTGGGTTCGATTCCAGCTCACGGCCCTTTCCTGCAGGTTTTCTCCCTACTTTCCTGTCTGCCTCTAATAACAGGTCCAAAAAATAACTTTAAGAAAGTGAATAATGTTAATAAGATGTTGTTTGCAGCCCTGCTGTTCCCTCTACGTTTCAGGTGTTGAATGAACCTCAGGAGAAATGATGAGCAGCTCTTCTGTTTGCTCAGTAAAGGTGAATCCACTTTAAAGTGAAGCTTAGCTCATCTGGAGGTGATCCTACTTAACCGCTTTGGTGACATGTGGAGACACTGTGTCTAGTTTTTCCCTTTGCTCCACTTCATGAAGGTTTTAAAATAATCATACAGGTTCTTGAGTGTCTCATGGTAGACCACACATCCTGTTGATTGTCCTCGACGCCTAAACATGTGTTTATCAGCAAAAACATGGGCTTTTTTCCCGTCACTTTTAGCTACCGCCTCATTTTCTTTGAACCCTTTCATTTGCTTTTAACTCGTTCCAGGTTTACCGAGTAGGAGAACTTCCACCCCCATTGATCCCCAGTCTCAAGAGAGCCGAGCCGGAGACGTTAACTCACCTCTTCCTGAATCCAGGCACTGTAGCTGGGCGGCGTCATAGTCAGCTGGATTAAGCTGGAGCACAGGAGGACCAGCAGCAGGATGGGCGTGATGTACTTCCACATGTAATAGTAGAAACGGTACGGCGTAAAGCCCAGCATGTCCTTCAGGTCTTCAAAGAATCTGAGAGAGTGAAAACAGAGCGACACAGCAGGAGGCCAGATCAGATGTTTGTGGCGAAGAATTCACAGTAGTTTCTGCTACATAAACCTGATGACTTTTGCCTTTGTGGATTCATTTTAATAGTTTCATTCAAAAAAGGTGCTCTGCTTCCAATAATAGACAATGTTGTCGCCATAGGTTATGTAACAAAGAAATGCAGTTTGTAATCTTTCAAAGATGGTCTTTGAGGTTACATCTCGTCTAAACTAGAGAAATCCAAGTTTCAGGACTTAAATAGACATTAAAGTGTTAGGCTCTTAATGACAAGAAAAGCACTCAAAGAGCACAGTACTCCGCCAAGGCTGTTCATTCCCCCATATGGCACTGTCAGAAATGCAGCATTTTCTTTTAGAAATGCAGCTTTTGTTTATTAGTTATTGATGATCAGAAATCGTGGCAAGGTATAATATATAGATGTTCCCACAAACAAAATGACCTTGCGCTGAGCACAGGCGTGTATTATGCATGTGTACGTTATGTACAGATACCGAATTGCGTGACCTAAATATGTAGCGGGCGGCGGGCATTGATGGGACTCAGGAACACCCCCACAATTTAATCAATTGTTCCATGTATTATTTCCGACGAATATGTCCCGATAAGCCCACAACGGTGGATTTGTAGTAGAATCGCAATCATGTGATTCACTTGTCATAGTTACAGTGATGCCGCGCCGCTATCTCGCAATGATACAGAAATTTTTAACAAATCCATGGATCCAGACTATAAGCCGGATCACTGCAAAATCTAATGAGGTGCTCCTTGTGTCATTTCTAACCTTCCCTCAAAATTTCATCCAAATCCAGTCCATTTTTGAGTAATGTTGCTGACAGACAGACAGACAGACAAACCAACGCCGATCGTCACTTAACTCTGCCGCTTTCCTTTAGCGGAGTAACTAGGGTTTTTAATATTTCATGTGTCTTAAGTGATGAGTAAAAACAGGAGCAAATATACTGAGGATGATCTGGTGTGCTTACTTATCGATCCCGTAGAACCAAGCGATTGCCACGTTCTCCAGTATGACCACAATGAGCAGAGGCAAAGTAGCCGAGTAGTCGTCAAACATGGTCACAAAGTAGTTCCCTGAGCGTTGAACAAACAGGAGACCGATGGAGAAGGCCAACACACAGCATCCCACTGCAGGAGACAGGCAGACAGTCAGTGAGTTCACATGCTTGCTTGTTTGAAACGTGAACAACAACGTGAAAAAAGCAGCTGCGGAGTAATTTTATGGTGAATTACTGCCATCATAACCCAACTATCGTGAGGAGTGGAGACAAACTGAGCATAAATGGAGTACGTTTAAGTAGAACGGGACCCATTTAAACTATCTGAGCCAAACGACCAGCTGGATGGCCCACATCTGTTCACTGTGGTGTGGAGCAGCCACTTACACACAAGTATCATTAATCAAAGCTGGTATGTTGTTTCTGCTGGTGGAGTTTTTCTGTAATCATTTCCCTAAATATTCATTTCCATCTACTCCACTCTCGAAGGAAGTAGCTCAATTTTGGAGAGAACCCCTTATTTATTTCTGTATTTCTATGCCTCTGTATAAGGAGGGTGGTTTACTGAGTAGTTTCAGTTTGATGATATTTATGGCATCACGTAGCAGACATTTTTATAAGTAGAAAAATCCTCACTGCATAACATTTGAAAGAATGTGTGTTATTTTACAAATGCTTCTCCTTCTTCTAAAAGATACATGCTGGTATTCATCTATCATGGTAGTGCTGCTGGAGTGTTATTTTTTGGTTAATTTTTAAATAAATAAGCACAACATTAAGAGGAAAACCACCCATCATTGGAATAGTTGAACAATCTATGCCCTTTAGGAGTTGCTTCAGAGTCCACAGAAATCCAGGGATTAAGCCAAACTAACATCAACATTACACACAAAAGATGCCTGCGTGGGAATTTTTGCAATCCTCATCCACCCACTATTGCAAGATTTCTTATTACTGCCTCCATATATCCCACACCCACAGCATTTGTTTCGTGCTTCTCACAGTCCCTTTACAGAAGTCAAGGGCACAAAGTTTTCCAAAGAATCCTTTCAAATGATGGTTTAAAAGATCTGAGCAGAAGTTAAAGTAGCAGCACATTGCTCTGTGGTCTTTCTAACCTGTAAGAAACTCCTTGCGGACTTTGAAAGTGTCGATCAGCGGAGTGAGGATGCCCTCGATGGTGCCAAACATGCTGCCGAGGCCGAGGTTAACCAGCATGAGGAAGAACATGACAGACCAGAAGGGCGAGGCTGGAAAATGGGTCATTGCCTCTGTGAAGGCGATGAAGGCCAAGCCTGTGCCCTGGACTGCCTGTTGGGTGGAGAGAAGAAGAACGAGATTAAAAGACAGCAGCCGGGACTTACAAGGTGAGTCATGGACCTTACTGCCCTCATTTTAGAGACCTATGGAGTTGACACTTCGAATTCCCTTGTTTTGCACATATAAGGAAGACCCAACACTTTTAAGAGTTTAAGAATCCAAAAGTAATTTTGCAGTTCACATTCATTCCCCTCCCATGCAAAGGTTTTCTTTCAAACTAAAGCATAAATCAGTGAGAGGGCTACATTTATTTTTGCTCGTACCTTATCAAGCTCATTCTCAATGCTGCAGGATTCTAGTCCCAGTTTCTGGAAATCGTCCTCCTTCACTCTTTTGATGACCTCTATCATCTGATGGTAGTCCTCAGCAGTGACCTGACTGACCTGAGTGAGGTTGATGTGGTGAGGAATAAGGTTTTGTTCAATGCCATTCCCCAACAATTCCACAATCTTGTTGGTGTTCCTGAAGAAAAGGCAAAGAAGTTATTAAATGCTCTCAGGTTTGGTCACTGATTTAAATATCATCTTCAAAACTCCCTTTGAAAAAACATGCTCAGAGACACACAGGTAAAATACTGTCAAAACCATATAACTGAACCAAATCTGATCATTTTACTATCAAATGTTCAGATTTTTTCATCGGAAAACAGTGAAAAACCCTCAAAACATCCAAGAGTTTATTTTCTGAAAATCTATTGATAACTGCAGCGCTAAACTACAGATTTACTTAGCTTTTCAGAAAGCCACAATGACCATTTGACTGTGAGGCACATTCTACATCAGTTCTTTACTGCTGACAGTCTACAAGCAGCTACACATGAAAAAAAGCTTGTACTCACAGTGCGACACACTTGCTGTTCATGATGTTGGCTTTGAAGCCAAGCACAGCAAACACCACCAGGGTGGCCAGCACGGAGGTGAAGAAATTGATAAAAGACACCAAAACGGCGTCAAAGTGGCAGTTGTTGTCGCGCTTGTTGTAGCTAGAGAAGGCAATGACGCCACCAAAGCCGAGACCCAGAGCGAAGAAGACCTGCGTGGCCGCCTCTCGCCACACCTTGGCCTCCAACATGATCTCCAGCTGAGAACACAACACAGACAGGTTTGCTTTAGCTCCCATAGCTAGCTATACGTTGCGTTTTATTTTACAGTGGTTTCATGGCTGTAACATATGACCAAAGAGAAAAACTTCTTACCCTCAAGTCAACATTGAGGGAATTTTTTATCTTTTGTACTTTCTTTTTTCTGTTGTTTTAAATAGAATATTTTTAGGCTTTAGAACAAAACAAGGATGATGATATTTTGTCAATCATAAACAACTGTGAATTTTTGCCGTATAAATATGTAGCGTGGCAGTTTCATTTGCACTGGTGTAGCTGTTCTAGCATATGTTTTACAGATTTGACTTCATATATTTTACTGTGGGCTGCATAGTGGCTTGGTGGGTAGCACTGTTGCCTTGCAGCTAGAAGACCCCTGGTTTGCATCCCAGCCTGGGCCTGGGATCTTTTTGCATGGAGGCTGCATGTTCTCCCTGTGCATGCATGGGTTTTCCCTGGGTAGTCCGGCTTCCTCCCACAGTCCAAAAACTTGCTGAAGTTAATTGGTGATTCCAAATTGTCCGTCAGTGTGAATGCAGTGGGATGGATGGATGGATGGATGGATGGATGGTTATTTTACTGTGTTCCAGTCTGTGTGTTTTCTGTACTCTACCCCTGGCTGAGACTTAAAGCTAAAAGGTTAAAAGATTCAATTTTTGGACCAATTAAATCTAATTTCAAAATGATTGTATTATGTATTCTCAGAATTAACATATTAACATGTATTTTTGATGGATTTTGCAGTCTCTCGGTGCACCATCTTGTCAAATGACAACTGGCATCTTGACAGTTTCCATGTGGGCATCTTTTATTATAAAAGTCTCAAACTGTTCTGAGGACAAAGCATGACGCACACACAGCGGGACTTTGAAGTCCGCAGGTACACGGACGGTGGTGGCAGAACGTTTCCTTTTGAAGTTGTCAGCCGACGAGACAGAGCAGACACACAAGCCAGACACACTCTGCTGTGCACAAGTGTCCTCACTAGACTGCTTACATAAAGACTCAGCAACTCCTGTTTCCATGGCGACATGATTCTGCGACCTAAGGTGCCATTGGCCAGTTGCTGCTGAGCAGTCAGCCTATTACAGCTCAGATTTAGCCTTTTCAGTTCAGACACAGTTTAATTTAACAGTGATTTCAACAGGGAATAAACAGGAGAGGAAATCGTAGTATTTCTGCATTTCTAACATATGCTGATCTCTACGGAGGTGGAAAAACAAGTCAGATCGTTTGCTTTACAAGTACAGACATATTAACAGAAAAATGCAAAGTACAAAAAGGAAAAGTACTTATTGTGCAAAACAACCTTGTTCAGTCTGATTTTGTTACAAATCTACATTTAAAATTAGAACATTATTACTATTATGAATTAATTCATATGTGTTATCATAGCTGATAAAAATAGCCATTTTATGTATGTTGTTAATGAGAATATTGTTTTTTTGATTAAAAGCAACTTGCAATGAAAGCCATTGCACAAATGTAATGGTGTAAAACCCCTTCCGTCATTAATCAAAAAACTTGTGTTTCCTTGTTGGATTCTTGAGCATTGTTGCTCTGAATCCATTTCCAAACAGTTTAGAGAAGCGCTGCCCTCAAACATGCTTTACCTTGGGTGTGAACATGTGTCGGATCCCATCCACGGAGCCCTTCAGAAGCAGAGCCCGAACCAGGAAGCAAATCAGCACAACATATGGGAACAGGGAGCTGAAGTACATCACCTACAAGCAAATAAAAAAAAACAACCACAGTTCAGTTATTGTCCAGCTTGACAGGTGTCAGAGTGTGTGCATCTTTGGAAAGTGTAAAAATAAATGTAGTGTGATCTCACTGCTTATCTTCTGCACGTGCAGTAAAGAGAAACTTAAACAGATATATCATTTGCAGCAGTGAGATGTGTCCAGGACACATTTTAATTTCAATTATGACAAAGTTTAAAGTCCCAGACCAGAACTGGTAGCTGCTGGGACTGTGTGAGGGCTGTGCTTTTATCGCCCTAATCAGAGGGTGGGCCTCTTGTCTTTTTTTCTTCCCCAGCCCTACACGTCATTAAATGGAGGCCCTCTCTGTAAAGACGAGTTGGCACTTAAAGTCTAAGAGCGGGATTGAAGGCCTGAGTCAGCCGCTGCACTGCAACACGTGGGTTTACAGGGCTGACTGTGGGGTGTGGGTGCAGATGCTGGGAGATGGTTTAGGGTTGAGTCATAAGCACACTGCTGACTCAGAGACATTACAGTTACTGCTTGGTGGTCCACATGTAGCTCTGAAGGAGACCTGAAGCAGGATTCATTCATATATTTGAAAGGTTTGTTCTACTAGACCCCCATAAGAAATAATACAGGGATCCTGTAACTGATCTGTCGTCACCACAGAGTTATTCCTGTTTCATTATCAAGGAAATATTACAAATGTGAAGACAGTGCAGAGACACAATTGGTTACGTTAACTGTGAAATGATACTTCATCACTTTGAAATACTATATTGTCAAAGAACCAAACACCAAATCGAGCTTAAATTTAGAAATTATAGTTATACATTAAGTTGAACATATTTCATGCAATGATCCCTAAACATAAAGTTAAATATCACTGGAATCCATTTCTTCGCATAGCTTTTTACTTGTATTCCTTTGCAGCACTGTGCTCTTGTTTAGGAACAGAGTTACAGCCTTGGCACAAAGTACAAAGCCAAAGAGGCTGCATGTCTACCGCGTTGTAACCTCAGTCTTATGTTCCATCAAGAAAGGACTTTTACTGTGAAAGATTATGCATGACGGCAGAAACACAGGGCTTCTTGCAAAGGCTATGTTCTAGGAACATCACTATTATCTTCAGAAACTGAAACAGGAGTTAATGTTTCCTCTGACAACAGACAGGCATGCATGATTTTCATACACAATTTGTGAGCAGTCTTAGTGTATAAAAGATTAAATAATGTGTGATTCTGCACAAGAACATAATAAAACAAAAGTAGCAAAGATTGCAATGAATTTCATCATTATTTTACCAAAATCAAGTCTGCATCACGTCATAAACCAAAAATGCCCCTCCTGCCCCCCCCTTTTTTGCCACACTCTTGACAATCAAGCCAAGCCAAAAGAGCGTGTATAACCATGGCAACCAAATGGCCTGATCCCTTTTCACGCCCACCCACACACATGGGACAGAAATGCAGATCGCGGTAGGGATATTCCTTGGAAAGGGCTTTTGTGTGAGCACGGGTGGAGAGGGCATTAATATTCTTTTATATCACACAGCGCCGATTAAACTTCAAAGACATTTGGAGCCGGCCCCTTCCAGGGAAAGTTAATGCCCAGCACTACTGTGGCCAACTCTAAAGGGGCCATCCAGACACACCAGGTAGTCCAAAGACGACCATCTGGCTCAAACTGTACAATTAGCTGGCAGTTTGGGTGGTTTCTGGTTAGTTTACAAAAATGATGGGTCAAAAAATATATTTCTAACTTTATTTCAGCATTTCACTGTCTTTCTGAAGACAGTGGGAGGACAGAAACACCTTATTAACCACTTGGCACGCTGAAGGAGAGTGCCACTGATCGTGGTGACCAGTGACATTTCTTGCCAGGCAGCAGGGTGTGGCAGACAGCCGAAAACAGAGCAGCACTGCAAATCACTGAGGCAGAGGCCGAGATTAAAGCATCTCTGTTGTAGAAGGTATCCATCTTGTTTTGTCTGTGGCCGCTGTGGTGGATGCGTAGTCGAGTAAACAGTAGACAGCTGTTAGGATAAGACTTGAGCTAAGGACAATGTGTGGATCAAAGGCGGGAAAATCCGTTTAGCTGGTGATGGCCACGACTCTCACACCGTCTCAGGAAAGTGTAGGAGCAATCTAATGGTAGGGCTGTGCACACTATTCTGTTGCTTACTGCAAAGCTGAAACTCAACAGTTTTACCTAAATTGTTGACTTTTCAAGCTTAAGTTAAGTAAACTGTAGTCTTATGCTGTGTCCATACTAATATAGATTCATTTCTAGGGGACTACTTTCCCTCCTCCCTTTAAAAAAAATCTAAAAAGCTAATTCTGTCCTCACGACAATCGTTTCACAACATATTTCTGTCCACACGAGAACACAAATTTTAACTATCTGAACCGCAAAACCCATCTGCAGGTTTGAAAAGCATGTTGCCTCAACAAAACATCAAAATCACAGCTTTTGTTAGAGCCAAATACTGAGTGAATTGTGAACTTTCCAACAGTGAAGATCCCTTCAGTCAGGAAACTTAATGATATCTAAACTAAAATTGTGATATTTCATCAAAATGACTTTATTCTAAATGTCTTGTATTCTGCGCTCCTTGTTGTAAGCATGAATCCATTATTTACTTAGCTGCGACAAGACTCAGGGACTTTTCGGCTTCACTGGGTTGAACTGCAGGCAGTGTTTACACAGAGCAGTGAGGAGACAACTAATGAAGCAAATTAAAAACGAAAGTTTTTCCAGGTCTGGTAGAACATGTGGGCATTAGGAAAACTGCTGGAGGTGTGGATTTCACTTTTTTTGGTAAATTAAATAATCAAAAAATGTATAATTTTGTTTTTTCTTTCTTTCCAATTTATAGCTTTATAAATGTGTTATATTGCACGTGACAGTGTCTGAGTCCTCTCTACTTCTAGCCTTGGTTGCACTGTTTCTATAGAGGTGACTTTACATTGCAGGGCAAAAACGAGCCCACAGTGGACAGAAATGTGACAGGAGTAGAAAACGCCCTGAAACTGCTTCCGAAAGGTTAAACCACAGATGCTACAAGATGAGCAATATAGGGCAAAGCAAAGCTACATACACTGACACCCTCTTGGGACAGGGCTAAAACCAGGCGTATTACAAGCATGGTATAGATTTTGAGCAATATTGTGAGTGTTTTAAATATATGAAACTTCCATTAACATTTGAAAAAGGTGGCACCTTGTAGGGGACAGGAAAGCATCAAACTAAGCCAACAGATTCACACCTACCATGTTGTACTGCCTTACAAAGCTGCTATTGCTAATGTTACGTCAGTAAACGACTTACTAGCTAGTTGCTAACTTCGTGTATTTACCATTTGGTGCTTTGGCGTTTGTCAAATTTTTTTTGTTGTCTACAAAAAGTGAGAAATGCAACTGAAATTGAACCACACAATAAATGTGCCGTAAAACCAAAACAATGAGCAAGGAGATCAAAAGGTCTGAATGAACTGCAGGGCACTCACTGAGTTCAGTTCATTCAATCTTATGAGTCAGCTTATAAATTTTTGCAAGATCTTACTCTAATGCAGACAAAAAAATGTGAAATCTACTGTATTAATTTTGACCCCACGCTTTGTTGTAACCCAGTTCATGCCTAACATAATGTCAAAATTAAACAACTCCCACATCAAAGCTTATTCTGGGAAGATTATAACGTACGGTCACTTTTCCAATTAGCACAGGCTTGACTCTGACCTCCAAAGCACAGCAGCTAATGCTTGTCATATGATATGAGAAAGTATGGAGTGATAATGATAACCTGTAAAAAGAGAGGAGGAGCAGAGTGAGTTCGCAAGCAAATGACAACCTTTAGCCAGTGGGCTAATCCTTCCGGATGTTAGTCACGCTACTGTCAGCTTTGTTACACTAAGCTAAAGTAAGCCGAGCTATAAAATCCCACACAAGATCACATGAGCTATCAGAATCATATCTGAGACTGTATCATTAGAAAAATTTGTCAAGTCACATTGTAGTGGTCACTTAGCAGTGTCTTTAGACCCGGCTAAAGTGAGCTAATTATGTGTGAGAAGATTTTCCAAAACACTTGGCAAGAAAAGGCCTTTTTTTTTCGGTCGCTAGTGCTTATTTTCCAGGGTGTATATCTGAGTAGTTATCTAGGCCAAACTGCCAGCATTGCAGGGCAACTGTAGTGGGCAGTTTTCTTCTGTTCTCTTGCTCTGACAAACCATCTCCTCTTCTACCTTATTCTCCTACTTGTTAAAATATCTTGCCTTATTAATTTAACTATTGCAAATTGAGACAAAAGGAAATTCTGCCTACCTTCCCAGAAGACTGGATGCCCTTGATCATGGCGAGGCAAACCATGGCCCAGGCAGCCAGCAGGCACACCGTCATCTTCCAGTTGAGTCCTCCACCCTCAGAGATGCTGTCAGAGATGTCCAGAGCCTGGCGGTACCAGTAGTAGGTGGTAGCCGAGCTCTTCTCACACTCTGGCACCACATCTGTGGACAAAACCATAGCTGTGATTTACCTCCTTCTTAAGATCCCCAGTGGTTTACGGGACATACACCATAAAAGCTTGTAGGTTTAACTGCCATTAAATTGGCTGCTGAAAGTGGTCATTCCTGACCAGCGGTTGGATCTTACATGTAGTGGTCTTGTTCTTGACAAGTGGACACTCATGCCATGGCAGAGGCTGCTGGAAGGACTGGGAGAAGTAGAAGAGACTCCAGCTGATGATGACATTGTAGTAGAGAGCCACAAAGAAGCACACCTACAGGCAAGGAAGTCAAGTTACCTTCAGATACACAAAATCAAAAGCAATGAAGAGATGTTTCCTTCAAACAATAAACACCAATCAGCCACAATATTAAAACCCCGACGGGATAAGTGAGTAACACTGTTAACGTCATTACAATGCAATGTCCTGTTATGAAGCCTTGTGGGTAAAAACTCCTGTGGATGTTTCTTGGACACGTACCACCCACATAAACATTGTTGCAGACACACTCCTCAATGATAACTGCAATCCTAGACAGCAGCAGCCTCTCCCATCAGGGTAAAGTGTCCCACTGCTAAACCTCTCTGGAACGGCTCGAGGAACACGACACGGAGCTCAAAGCTACACCCCATCACCCACAGAATCCACAGGATCCACCAAGAACATCCCAGTGCCACTGCAAAGCGCCACCAGACATTTTTCCCCGATGGATTGATGCCATTTTGGTGGCACAAAGAGGAGGAGTGGTTTTAATTTTGAGGTTTGTCGGAGTACACAGTACTGAACATGACATATATTTAAACACCTTAAGAATAAGACAAGAGGAGACTTTACTACTGTTTTATTGTTTACCATTTTTTTAGCGAAGAGTAGCAATAAAACTTTGAATACTTAGCAATAATAAAGAGGTGCTTCTTCACTTATGAGGATATCCATGAATGACTTATTTTTTATACAGATCAATTCCTGTGTGCAAGATCATTTATACCAAAAAGACTTTAATCTCCTAAGACGCGAATTTTGGTTGGGCTTGCACTTTAGATTTGTTCTAGTTATTTAGGATAAGGAGTAATCAATAAATATAATCATCGGATAATATCAAATATCTGATTATTATATTTATATTGCCATTACTATTATTGTTGTTGCTGTTATTATTTTGAACAATGCACTCTGTTTGAAAAAAAAAAACGATGTCCACATATGTGGACGCCAAGTCTTAGGAGGCAACAGACACTGAAATGTTTATATTAGCTTAAATATACATTATTTGTTGCAAAACTAATCATCTGATGTAATAAAACTGATTTTTTAAAAATATTGCTTCATTTACTTGTGCTAATCTTAGTGTTGCTTACACGCCCTTCATTACATTAGCGTCATGATCGTTCACCATGTTTTCAATCGTCATTTTATCCAGTTTTGTCTTTGTGGATGCAGACAGAACCGAACTGATGAGATGCCAGTGTCTAACTCACCACACAGCTGGCAAAGCCGATGCCCCCCAGCCGAGGGCTGATGTAGTTCCACACCCCGATGCTGCCCCTGCGGATCCTCTGTCCCACAGCAAGCTCCAAGAAGAACAGCGGGATGCCAATCAGTATAAGCAGGATGAGATAGGGCACCAGGTACGCTCCTGCCAGTTAAAACAATACGAACAGCAAGTCAGTTGAAAGACCCGCAACAAAGGCAAACTGTGTCATCAGAAACATGTGTAGTGGCAACATTCATTTCCTGACAGCAGTGCAGGAGCTCGTGGCACCAGACCACACATCTCATTTTATCACTTTATCTGCCACGTGCTCTGTACAAACTCACACCCCAGACACAGCCTTCTTCTAAACCTTATCTATATCTCTACCTAATATCTCCCTGATGGTGACACAGTGACCTAAAGAAAACATAAAAACACACACAGCAGCCACTTCACCAGACACACACACATACACCCAAATTACTATACACACATCTGCTGCGTCTGTGTGTCTCTACCTAATATGTCTCCCATGGTGTGTGGTGCAATGAAATAATCATTCTGGAAACCAGGAAAGATAGTCAAGTCTGAAATTACCTAAATTACAGTGGGATTACTTTGGGGCACATCACAAAGACAACATTCCTTTCTGGAATTAAGGTTTCAGGGTGAATAACTAACATTAAGACAGGCTATAATAGTGTGGTACAATAAAATACTGGGGGGTGCATCTCTCGTGACAGTCAGGGTACTTGTGAGCAGTGAGACTGCCAGGCACATGATGGTTTGAAGAGAACCTAAAACCCTTTGTTGATAAGAAAAGGCCAGAGGTTAGATATGTTCAGTGGCAACGCATTGTAAAATAATGTGCCTTTTATTTTCCTGTTATATCATTGAAAATGAAAGAGATATTCTGCACAGAGCAGTGTTGTTTTTTTTTTCTACTCATGAAATGGTAGTTCCTGTGCGCACACTGAAGGTTTCAGGACCCTCTGCCACAGAAATCTGTTTAAACTATTGCACCATTTCAAAACTGTGTGAAAAATAAACAGCCAGTCCTTTCTCAACTTCAGTTTTATCACTTCAGTGACAAAGGTTACCTTAAAAAAATCCCCTTTTGTGACATTCTCTGCCTTCTAAAAGTTAGAGCACAACACCACATGGGAACAGACGTACTGTAATGTTTGCCGTGAGTCATTAATGACAAGTCAAAACTTCCGCCATGAGTGTATTGTTTTTAAGGCTAGTTTTATCCCTGTTTCAACACAGTTTATTGTTTCATCTGGCAGGGCGTTCATTCAGATCCTTTCCTGAGTCCCGCTGTCCCTCCCAGGTTTAGCCAAGATAGGAACGGTCACACACAGGAAATTAATGTGTGTGTGTGTCTCTATCTGTTGTTTCAAGCTGTGTGTTTGTGTATGCATGACATATTTACTGGTTTCTAATATTAAAACATCTAATTCTGGTTCACTGAGTACACAGTTCGTTCTGGGAAGAAGCTTTGACATCAGTCAGCATCAAACCCCCCCCCCTCTGGTCTCCATTGTCTTTTAAAATCCTCAACAGTCTCCCTTGGACATCTAAACACTTTGATGGCACTTTGAAAAAGCAAACAGCATGATGAGAGTGCATTTCATTCTTGTCTTATTCCCTCCTTAAAATAGTTTCCCAATCGTCTTCACTTCCCACACATCTAGTTGAGATATCTGGTTTATCCAGTCTAGGCATTAACCAGATGCCAGACATTTCAGAGTATTTTGGCAGAACACCATGTACACCGATGATGGCTGTGGATGATTTGCATGCACGTAGTATGAGCAACAAGAATGAATTGCCATCTAATCTAAAGGTAGTAAATTTATAACTGAATGGAGGGTAAATGAAGTGAGAACCAAAACTCAGGCCACATATTTCTGACACACTGTTCAACTGAGCTGCACTATTTCTGCTTCTGAAAAAAAAAACAACTTGCACAGCAGGTTTGGACTTGAAAGTGATGCTGGGAAGTTCCAAACGAAAGCATGGGTATGGATACATTACTGTCATTGAACCGCTCGCTCTAAAGAAGAAAAAAATTTAAATAGTACACAGCATTAATGTTTGTTTTTGCCCTCAACTTTTTAATGAACTACACAAACTTTTAATTAGGCCACAAAGAGAGACCATTGGGTCACAGAAGTCAGAAACACAAGATTAAAGAAGACAATAAGTCTGTTAAACCTCATGTAGCAACTAAACATGGCAGTTCTTTAAGCTAATGTCATTAAGTTAACAAAACACTCAAGGTGTCAGCCTTGTGAACCAGTATGACTAAATATCATCATTAGGCCTCGGCATGATTAGAAATTTGTTGATAATTGTGATGAGATGATACAAAATATACCCTCTTTTTTCACAAAACAACAACATGCATTTTTGCTATAGTTGAAATGATCAATTGATTATTGCAGTCATTTTAAGCAAACATTTATCACTCAGGGCAGAACAGAAATCTCCTTTTTTTAAAGTTATTTCTTTGACCTTTTCTTGGCTTTATTAGAAAAGTCAGTAGAGAGAAAGACAGGAAAGTAGAGAGAAGACCTGCAGCAGAGGGCCGTGAGCTGGAATTGAACGTTGGGGACTATAGCCCCTGTTCATGGGTCGCCTACTCAACCAATTGAGCAATCTGGGCACCCAGAAACCTCCATTTTTGTAGCAAAACCAGAAAAGGGAAATTGTAAGCAGATGAAAGACAAAAACGGATGTACACATGTATGAACACGGCACATGACACATACCGTTTGTTTCTGATGTGGGTGGATGAAAGTCTAAGATTATGCGTGCACAGACACGTTTGTATAGCTATTTTCCATGGACATTTATTGGCGTAATGCATTTATTAGATCCTTCCTTTTCAGTTAAACATAACCCCTTAACCAAGTCTGAATTTAAACAGACCGATGAAGATGTATCAGACAGTCAGAACTGGCCAAAATGTCCTCATTTACAAGGAAGGTCTAAAAATCAAACTGGTCCTCAGAAGAACAGGCACTCAAATACACACACACACACACACACACACTTCCACACACACACACACTCAGACCTGCTCGAGCCGCAGATCTGCCATTTTAATCTAATTACAGTTGAACACAGCAGGGTGACCAGAGCTGTTTAAACCAGACCTGAAAACATGACAGGGTCTGCAGAGAGGTTGTGAACTCGCCCACACACACACACACACACACACACATTCTTGTATGGGCACCAAAGTGAGATCCGTGTATATTAACCTAGGAAGTGAGGACCACCCTTTCTGCTATACTTAGAGAGAAATGAATGTTACATTTCGACAGTAGGTGGCTCCCTGATTCCAGTTATCACCTCAGATTCCTCAAAAAACAAAGAATAAAAATCAGTATAGTCAATCACAGATTACCACTGAAGTGAGAACTTTTTTGTAGGGTGTGCTATGGGGTTCGCCCAGCAGGGGGTGCAGTTGGGGTCATTTCTTATTAGAGCATAGAACTACATTATGACTTTGGCTATCATAATCATACTTTGCTACTATTTAAATTTTACAGTGCAGACAAATAATTGAATAATATGTAAGTTTAAATGTTGTAGACAAGAGTTGTACAGTTTGAGGAGAATAGACAAGCAGAATACTAACTCTACATACTAATTTTGTCACCATAAACAGTGCACAAAGACACAATGTACTTGTGCCAATTCCAGTGACCAGCACCGTATTTATTTATTTCAGCCAGTTCAAACTCAGCTGCTGCTTTAATTCATCCCATGCCATTAAACTTTGACAAAATAAATCCAAAGATATCGCCTTGGAAATACTTTCTTCATTAAGCATTTGTTGTATAATATGTGTGAACATTTTGAAATTGCCTGACTGTAAATAAATGTTAATTGCACATTCAAGCACCTTAGTGCCATGAACTACAACAATGCAGAACAATCCAAACAGCATCAACAAGCATGAAAGTGCTAATTATTAAATTGATAACTAGAAGATGTATTGTACTGTACATTGAAGATCTTCAAAGTGCAAGTTGCTTCCTTGCAGACCTGCAGTTCAAAGCAACTATTGTGTTGTACACAAAGTTCTTTATGTCCTTCCAGGATCTTCCATCCAAGGCGCTCTCCTTTTTAAGACATTGTAGACAGGGCTCTTTCCCTGGAACTCGTCGCACTCCTTTCAGCGTCACTCCATGGTCTCTTCACCTTTAAAACAGGTTTCTCTATAAACAGCAAAGACAGAAAAGACAAAGAATGGCTTCAAAATTAGTCACAGAGAACACATAACTGTAGTTTTGAAGTACAGTGCAGTCACACAGTTATTGATGTATAGAAGCAGATAGATGGTCCTCTATTTTAATGTTTGCTGAATTTATATGTAGTCTTTGAGTGTTTTGAAAAGTGTCAGAAATAAAATGTATTATTATTATTATTATTATTATTATTATTATTATTATTATTATTATTATTATTATCAATAATAATAATAATAATAATAATAATAATAATAATAATAAACAGTATTATTCTTATTATTGTTGTTATTATTATTATTATTATTATTATTATTATTATTATTATTATTATTATTATTATTATTAATAATAATAAATTAATTGTAGCTTGGCACTTAAAGAGTAGTAGTAGTAACTGATGCTTCATTTCAAATTAAATGAGCACAGAGCATGAACACAAAAAAGCTAACTGCTCAATTCATTACACTCTGGACTGTTTATGTTTTTGAAGAACTTACTCAGCACACCCTCTTCCACAGTCTTATTCTGTTTCCCTCTCTTCTTCTTCTTCTTCTTCTGTGAGCGTTTCTGTCTTGTTCCTGGACTCTGATCTACTGCAACAACTGTAACAGACAAACATTAGCACCTGTTAATAAAATCTCAGGGACAATGTGTGTTCAGTTAACTGTTCACATGCTAAAATTCAGAGGCAGCAGCTCTTCACAGGGATATTACTTTAATAGACAGCTATTAAAAATGACAGAATATATTTTCTGTAATGGAACATTCATCTCATAATTATAATAAGCTGCATGGATAAACGGGAAGAAATTGTGTTTCCTAATTAATAAACTTGAGAGGAAAGTAGTGCTCTTCTTTTTATTAACAGAGAATCACAAGAAAATTGTTTGTGTATTTCATGATGAACACTATTTCACTCACCATCCAATTCTGATGAGAGGTCTGAGCCACCATCTGGAAAACAAGAGCAAAGATAAAGTGAGACCTCATCCTCCGCAGTGTATAAAAAGAAGACAGCTGAAGCATAAAACTGTGTAAAGAGGCCTACAATTTCAGATTCATGATACATCACAAGGCATGAGCTGATGTCACTTCCAGGTAACACCAAGCCCTTACAACCACAGAGTAGTCAAACCTGCTATTCCTACAATGAATGTGCAGCTTTATTGATATATTTGATCTTTGCTGAAAGAGGAATAAAATAATTCAGTAACACATAAATCAACTTTCATGTCTGTGTACATACACAATCTGACTGAAAGGCAAACTCCAGAATTCCTCATATTAAAATTCTAAGGGACATGAATGCAATTTCTGTTGCAAGCCTTTTGCACATATAGTCACAGAAAGCTCTTAAGACAGCTTTGAAGGTTTAAAGAACTTACCTGTAGCTTCCACAGTCTTGGTCTGTTTTCCTCTCTTTTTCTTCCTCTTCTTCTTTTGTGGGGTTCTGTTAACCAGATGTGTTCCTGGACGCTGATCTACAACAGGTGACAGACAATAGCACCTATTAGAGAAGTCTCAGGTGTGGTGGATATTCAGGGTCCATGTGTAATCAGGTGCTGACTGTAAAATCTGATTACCACCACCTGACAGTTGGCTGTTAACATTTACTTTCTTTGGTCAAAACTGCAAGCAGCAGGACAGGATGATGATTTAACATTAAAAGGCATACTAGATATTTACTGTGATGGAACATCACTCACATAACTGTATATGAGTATCAAACTGTGCTGACAAAATGGATGAAATTTGTACTTAATACACTTGAGAAAACTAGTGCGATTCTTTTAACTGAAGTATAGAAACATCAAACAGGGTCCTTTGCCAAAGAAAATTGTTTTTTGTATACATCATAATGAAGCCATTTCACTCACCATCTAAAACTGAACTCCCGTCCTCACTGCAGGGCTCACATCTCATCTGAAGGGATGAGAGTTCTGAACCACCATCTGGAAAACAAGCAAAAAAATGTAACTATCCGTAGCATTTATGACCTCTATTTTAGTATTTATGACCTTTATCTGTCTTCATGGTGTTGACCTCTGTTAATTTTAACATCTTTTGTCAGCCTGCATGAACCCATTTAGTTTGCCTGCACTCACTAATCATCTACATTGTCATGCTCAGCTTAATGAAATGATTACTAGACAATAAAATGGTGGGCAGAGCTGTGATATAGACTACAGACTATAAACTCCATGTCACTCACCATCTGAATGTGAATTCCCATTCTCACTGCAGGGCTCATGTCTCTTTGGGGGATGAGAGGTCAGAAACTCCATCTGAAAAACAACAGAACAGAAAGTGACCCCTCGTCCTCTCCAGTGAATGAAAGGTCAATAATGTATGTATGTTCTGTTGCTTAGTGACAGAACTGAGCTGTAGCTTGTCTTGCCAGGATATTAAATCTAGGCCTAAATGGTGTCAGGGCCATTCTCATGCACGTCTGGAGCCCATTGATGAAACTGGAACCATATTTAGTCTGAATTATGTTCGCGGCCTAACTTTCATGCAGTTGGTCTGTGTGTTTCCTGAGGGCTGAATTATGAAGTGAGATTAATGGGCTAGCAGGTATGTTTGAGCATTAAGTCTTCAGTGAAAGTGGCTCTGTTTAAACCTGCTAGATCTCCATGGTAACTGATGCTGTGGAGCTACATCTCCATGGTTACTGATGCCGTGGAGCTAGATCTCCATGGTTACTGATGTGTTGGAACTAACCTGGTCCAGATCAGGTTATGTTCAGTTGTTAGTTTACTAAGTGTTTCCTGACAATTTTTTATGAGCGATACAAATTCTCAGCTGATGAAATAGGTCTTATCTGTAAACTTGCCAATCTGTACATTGCTAAAACCACTGAGTGAAGCTGTTGCAGTATCACACATTGGATGAATCATGTTGCCGTGGGAACTGACATGTATGCGGTTGGTAATGCAGAAAACGCATAAATGTGTTTCATTCTGATTTGTTGTCAAGTCTGTTTACTCTGCTGGTACTGCAGCGGATAGAACACTGGTTAGAACATTGATTATTTATCAGTATTCATTACAGAGGATATTAATCAGTAACTTCAGTTTCACTTTGATTTAGTTCAAATTAAAGTGATTTCCTTCATTATGATACAGTGTCCGACCTACATGCACTTCAGTACAATATCATGTTTAAATATCTGCTGCTGTCAGGTAGAAATATTTGGCTGCATTCATCAATAAAATAAATTCATTACACACATTTATCAGTTTTCTACCAGCATTCCTATCACATTTTCAATAGTATCTTTTTACCATCATAAATTAGGTATGTTCCTCATAGTTCTCCATTAAAACAACCTGTTGACTGAAGCATCTGAACAACATTGACTCATTTAGTGCAGAAAACAAGTCAAATGATGCCTTAAACTCTACTATTTGTGTGACAAGTTCATAACCACCTTCATACCTGTTAACTGACAGGTTTTAGTTTTTGTCGAGCTGAATTCTACAAATAAAGCCTGACTGTGATAAACTGCCTTCATAGTTCAGTCCTCTGGCCTGCTAAATACTGTAAACAGTAGAAAAGCTGCACCAGTTAAAATAGAAGCATCTCGTCAAATTTAAAATCCCCTTCTACTATATTGATTATAGCTCTGGGTCAGTTCAATCTTGCTTAAAATTCACATTATTATACAAAAAAATCTACATTACACTAGTAGTTATAAGTGACTACAACTTAACTGAAGTTAACAACCCTGTTTTACAATAAAAACTCAAATGTGATAAGTTTCTTTTTTGCACAATAGTTTAACATAAACAGCAGTAACAGACTAGAAAAAACAGAAATCTGAGGTTTCAGTCTTACCTTTACATGCTGTTTGCTAAAATTGCCTTCCACTGATGATTCAAAGTTTAAATCCCACAACTCTGCTCTTCAGCGTTAGTCCTGCTTGTTGCTGTTCAGCCTCGCCCTGCAGTGTGGAGGAGGGGAGCCTGACCCTGAAGGGAGGGGAGCCTGGTCCTGAAGGGAGGGGAGCCTTCTCCTGAAGGTGGAGGAGGGGAGCCTCACCCTGAAACCAGCAGTGAAGGTGCAGGGGGGGGAGCCCCTCCCCTTGATGGGCCATCAGCCACCACTTAAGGAGCAGCAGAAACTGCTCACAATATTCACCCTAAACAGCAGCATTCACCTCAGCATGTATACACTGTTTACTGGCTGCAGAGCTGGAAACTCACTGAATTAACTGTCAAATCTGAATGTTAACAGTAAAGTCCCTCTCTTAAAGTTTAACAGTAGTTAACACCCATTATCAATGTTGGAAATTCTTTGGTGAAGTAACAGTAACAACACTGCAGAATGAACATACTTAGCAATGAGTTAAAGCTGTGCATTCAAAAGTTTTACTTTTTTAAACAAAAAAAACTAAATCAAACATGTTAAACTGAAAGGTGGGGGAAGGGCAGGTTCCTGCAGAAAAGTGAAGAAGTGAAGACTGGAGAGGCAGCAGCAGTGAAGGTGCAGGGGGGGACCCCTCCCCATGATGGGCCATCAGTGAAGGCTGAGCTGCAGAAACACAAAACTCTCTGACCCACGGTATTCAGCCTAAACTATAGTATTCACCCTAAACTATAATATTCACCCTAAACTACAATATTCAGCCTAAACTACAGTATTCAGCCTAAACTACAGTATTCACCCTAAACTACAATATTCAGCCTAAACTACAGTATTAACCCTAAACCACAGTATTCAGCCTAAACTATAGTATTCACCGTAAACTATAATATTCAGCCTAAACTACAGTATTCAGCCTAAACTACAGTATTCAGCCTAAACAACAATATTCACCCTAAACTATAATATTCAGCCTAAACTACAGTATTAAGCCTAACCTATAATATTCAGCCCTAAACTACAGTATTCAGTCTAAACTACAGTATTCACCCTAAACTATAATATTCAGCTTAAACTACAGTATTCAGCCTAAACTACAGTATTCACCCTAAACTATAGTATTCAGCCTAAACTACAATATTCAGCCTAAACTACAGTATTAACCCTAAACCACAGTATTCAGCCTAAACTATAGTATTCACCGTAAACTATAATATTCAGCCTAAACTACAGTATTCAGCCTAAACTACAGTATTCACCCTAAACTATAATATTAAGCCTAAACTACAGTATTAAGCCTAACCTATAATATTCAGCCCTAAACTACAGTATTCAGCCTAAACTACAGTATTCACCCTAAACTATAATATTCAGCTTAAACTACAGTATTCAGCCTAAACTACAGTATTCACCCTAAACTATAGTATTCAGCCTAAACTACAGTATTCAGCCTAAACTATAGTATTCAGCCTAAACTATAGTATTCAGCCTAAACTACAATATTCAGCCTAAACTACAGTATTAACCCTAAACCACAGTATTCAGCCTAAACTATAGTATTCACCGTAAACTATAATATTCAGCCTAAACTACAGTATTCAGCCTAAACTACAGTATTCAGCCTAAACTACAGTATTCAGCCTAAACTATAGTATTCAGCCTAAACTACAATATTCAGCCTAAACTACAGTATTAACCCTAAACCACAGTATTCAGCCTAAACTATAGTATTCACCGTAAACTATAATATTCAGCCTAAACTACAGTATTCAGCCTAAACTACAGTATTCAGCCTAAACTACAGTATTCAGCCTAAACAACAATATTCACCCTAAACTATAATATTCAGCCTAAACTACAGTATTAAGCCTAACCTATAATATTCAGCCCTAAACTACAGTATTCAGCCTAAACTACAGTATTCACCCTAAACTATAATATTCAGCTTAAACTACAGTATTCAGCCTAAACTACAGTATTCACCCTAAACTATAGTATTCAGCCTAAACTACAGTATTCAGCCTAAACTATAGTATTCACCCTAAACTATAATATTAAGCCTAAACTACAGTATTAAGCCTAACCTATAATATTCAGCCCTAAACTACAGTATTCAGCCTAAACTACAGTATTCACCGTAAACTATAATATTCAGCTTAAACTACAGTATTCAGCCTAAACTACAGTATTCAGCCTAAACTACAGTATTCAACCTAAACAACAATATTCAGCCTAAACAACAATATTCAGCCTAAACTGCAATAATACAGCATTAACCTTGCTGCTGTCATACATACATACATACATACGTTCTTCCATAATTTCTGGAAGGCCAATAATTTTGGCTTCAACTGTACAGGTGGAGTTGCCACTCACTCCACTGATCCCTGAGCAACACACACTGAGACCATGTGCTATACATAGAACAGTGTTCCTGCCCTGTAGCTGCTGTACATTCTTTCAACATTCAATTCATATGTGTTTAATGATAAGCAGGCTAGTCTAAGGGAGAAAACTGGATTTTCAATATCGTAGCAACAAGCAGTCCAAGCACTGTTCTTCAGATGCATGTCAGTGTAAATAATCTCTAGGTAGAAAGCCTTATTATCTCTCAGTTCTGTCCAGCTGTGTTTGTGCTAGATTATGTGAGCAAAGCGGAAACAATTAGGAGGTTATGGGTTTAGACACAGATATAAATATGGATTTTACTGCTGATGGTAAAACATGTTTTGTTTGAAATGTTTTATAGCTTCATCTGCACAACCACAAAATATAACATTTCTCTAAAAATGCAGAAAAGCTAAGTGAAGGCACCAGGTTTTTACTCTGGATGCTATCAATGTCATTATCAGTATCTTGACATTGTTATTACTAAAATGCTGTGGTCTTCAGTTCTTTAAATGAATAAGAGTAATCACACTGTACTGTGGAGAAAATATAGGGCACTCTCTCCACAGTAGTTACAACAGAAGGGCCTTCCAGGTTTATAGACTTTCAATCTGCAGTCAAATGATCATTAAACTTACTGTACTTCATCCTGAGTATTACCTGTATGTTTGTGATATGTTTTATGCCAATCCATCTAATAGGTGAAGATATTTCACTCTCAATAAAACCTCTGTATACAAGGCATCCTCTGAAGACCTTGCAACATTCAGAGCAATCCAGCAGATAGTTTTTGAAATGTATCTCAAATAGTGTCCATATATCTCAATAGTGACATAGAGAGAGAGAGAGAGAGAGAGAGAGATAAGAGATGCAGAGAACCCAACCTTTATTTTTAGTTTCCCTGTCAGGCATCAGGACAGCCAAAGTCAAGTTTGTCTTTTTTCCATGAGCAAAGTAAAGTTAATGAATGAAGCTCAACACTTCAAATGGTCACATTAAATGTGCAATTTTGCTCAAGAGTAGGAAAAAAACTGAAGTGACCAGTGAAGAACACAAAGATATTATTCTCATTAAGGAGATATAGCAGTCTGAACAGAGGTCATTGTACTGATGACATCATGCAACAAAATAGACACACTGAATTTACCATGGAAGCTGTTGTAGTTAGCATGGCTAGCATTTATGTTAGCCATGCTAACTACATTATCAAGTTTCATTATCTCTGAACAACCTTCTCAATAAAGAACTCTGTGAACCAACAGAGATGTCCACTGGGGTCTGATTAAAAACCTTGTTCCATATATACTGTGTAAGAGTTAATATTGTTGCAGTTTAAATCTCAGTAAGTCATGTAAGAACACCTAAACATACATGTTTAGGTGCTCATTTGGAACTGATTCTGCAAGGCTTGACATATTAATGTTGACACATTTCTCATCTTCATTTTTATGGAAATCAGCTTCTAATGCATTCATAGCTGTCACATGTAAAGAACATACACCTAAAACTATACATCTTTAATATCTGTTATCTTTACCTCAGCATATGTAAAATCCTCTTTTAACACCTGTTTACTTGCTCAGCAGTTTAGACCACAATTACAGTTGTGCTCATAAGTTTACCTACCCACAATTTATAAATATGTACTGTTCTTTAATGAAAACATGAATGATCAGAGCAAATACATTTTCATGATAGTAAATAACTTTTATCTGACCACTAACCCTAACTGAAAGAAATGTTTTTCCATGATCAAACATATTTTCTGAAAAAATGTACAATATTTCACAAATTTGCCAATGTATGCTAACTTATGAGCACAATTGTAATAGTACATGCTCATACTGTAAATAAATAATAGAAGTGCTGTGTAAATATTCTAAAAGGGAAAGCTACTTCAGGGTGCACCAGAGTCAGAAACACCAGCCACTTAGTGACAATGGTAATGTAATGTGATCACAAATTATTTAAATTCCTTATTTGTATTTCATACTGTCACACACTGTTTTAATTTTATGCTTAAATTCTGTAATTTATTTGAAAAATACCAGTAATAAGTACATTATATTGAGTATAGTGACAATAAACAGATTCTTTCTGAACTGTACACCCTTCTCTTGTGCACCGACTGTGCTGAGAAGTAAAACAGAGAATGAAACCTCCTTAATATGCTGTCTGATAGGCCGTAAGGTCACAGACATTTCTCACAGGCAGCCTACACATGAAGAAGAAACACAAGTCGAACACAAGTCATGTGAGGTTTACACTGAAAGAGGTTTTAGGTTATGAGACTCATTATCATGAATGTAAGTCAATTAAATTCAAACTCTTTTTTTAATTATTTGTAAAGTGAGACATAAATATTAAACTACCATGCCATTCCATATAATGTACTTCATTGAACTCAATCCTCTGTCTCCTTCTATTGTTATGGTCGCATGGGTGCAGTAACTGCAATGACCAAAGAGGGAGCCAGAGAGCAAAACATATTTTTCTGGCTCAGGCCATTGCAGTAACTGCAATGACCAAAGAGGGAGCCAGAGAGCAAAATATATTTTTCTGGCTCAGGCCTTTAGAGGCCGCTAGAGAGTGGGAAAACGATTTTTCTCACTTGGGTACAGTACAGTAGGGGGCAATAGAGAGTAAAAAGTGTGTGTACTCAGAATATATACACACACCAAAGTGTGTGTATTTTTTTAGGGTTTACTATTTTTGTGAGGACCAGTCTGAAACTTTGTCAGAAGCATAGATATGACCTCTGGAAGCCATTGCAGTGAAAATAAAGTGAGGACCGGCCTAAATGTCCTCACTTTGTAGTTTGGTCCTCACTCCAAGGGTTAAAAATTCACACT
The DNA here is from genome assembly GCF_022539595.1 of Amphiprion ocellaris. NCBI lineage: Eukaryota > Metazoa > Chordata > Actinopteri > Pomacentridae > Amphiprion > Amphiprion ocellaris. The sequence goes on from NC_072768.1 coordinate 23,228,053, forward strand.
GGTCCTCACCATGATAGCCGTACAAACACACACACACACACACACACACACACACACACACACACACACACACACACACACACACTATCAAAGATGTACATGATCTTATGGTAATTATGTACCCAAACACACTTGTAAGATCATGTTTCGCAGCTGGCCATCTTTACAGTCATTCAGACTCTACTAAGTTGCCCAATTTGACTTTGCCATCACACCTCACATCTTTCCACACAGCACCTCCACCCACTAACCACATCACTAACCCGACCTATTTGCCACTTTTAACCTGGAAAAAGGACTTCATATTGAGCCGTTGCTTTCAATACGCCACTTTCCCAGACTTTTGTTTGAGGCTTTCTTAACGTATACCGAACTGCAACCATCCTAATGTTTTTCCCAATATTTCTGAAACTTTTTGTGTGCGCCACCGACCACACATAAAAACACTATTACGATATGTCGTGTAACGTCTAACCACACAGGGACAAAATTTACTTGCAACAATCCTTGCTGCACTCCAGGGCGCCGCGGTTAAAATCTGTATCCAATGCTAATACTTCACAACACCAACACATGTCACTATATAGCACATACAATAATCAAATGAATGTCTTTGCAGTGACTGTGTTCTGCTGTTGCACTGTACAATGGACAAAACGTTAGACTAATCTGGAAAACCTCATACAGTTTATAATGATTTATTACTACAAAATGCTTTTATTGTCTTTATATACCACTTAAAGATAAATTATAATGTAATAGCCCAGCCCGACCGCATATCATGCATATTCCAACTCCTGTGATTTGTACTGTAATATTTTGGGGTCTTTTTCCTTGTGTTTTCAAGAGACCACTGGGTGCGCCACTGAAGTATTGCATATGATGGTAAACTTGAGGGCTCGTCTGGCCAACCTGTCTGAGACAGTTGTGTTTAATCAGCTTTCAAGTGGCTTTACATAATCTCCAGATGGGTACTACAGCACCCTATCACCTTCCCAGGACATACACACATTAGAGCATGAACATAACAACACTGAGGAGTAAATCAGGTAGCGCAGATGGCATTATGGGAAATGACTACAGCAGGTTTGAATGTGGTTTTTAAACACAATGATTTCCTGTTATTAGGGTATGTTTTTCATTTTAGCCCTCGTATGCTTGTGAAATGACAGATTCATGGACGCAGACGCTCACGTGACCTGCCCCGAAGGTCGCTGAGCAGGGAAAGAGGGAATCTGTTCACCCGTCACGTATCTGTCTGCACGTGTTGATTCCATACATGCGTTTTAGGGCTAATCATAAGAACGTAAGAAGAGCTTCAAGTGTAACCTCATGATAAATTTGGAGGAGCCTATCAGCTGATCTTTTTTACAGTAATATCTTAACATAGCACACTCATTTGACAAGAAACGAGGCGTCTATTTAAAAAATCTGTGCAGTGTCGAGTTTCACTCTCTGTCAGCAAACACTTCAGTATTGAATAGATGCTGATATGGGACCCCCTACCTGCATTGTAAGCACAGCGTGCCATAGTAAAAGCTGGATGATAATTTCATGAAGTCGGCTCCTAAAAGTCATTCTAAAACACTTTCACAAAGACAAAAAGGGGAAGACTACACTTCTGGTTTCTCAGCAGGGAGAACCAACCCCAGGCACATCTCTGTCTTGTTAATATGCATCTAAAAAACTGATGCAATCCACCCAGCCATAGAAGCGACCCACATAGGTCATTTCTTGTCTTCTGCATAAACACATGCAGCACACACACGTGCCCAGATTAGGATCACTACACTCTCAATAACTAGAAAAAAGGGTCGTTTTCTTTCATTTTGTATAGTTTCATCTCACCTCTCAGTTTGCTGTTTGCCTTTTTTTGATACTAGCATCATATTGTGAAATTTTGCACGTAGACAACTTCTTGCAATGAAGATATGTGACATGTGTGAAGGTTCATTCTAGTGTCATTGATCAAATGAAGTGAATTTAATGTCAGCGGAATCGAGGCTCAAGTTAACCCTATTTAATCTTGACTCAAATATCCATTGAGGCTTGCAAACAAGCTTCCTGGTGTTTACGTATATAACTTGTCCTTCTTGTTGGAGTGGTATGTGCACAGTTTTTAAATGCAATAAGATATAATTACTGACAACTCATTGGTATTTATTTCAGTGTTACACTCAGTAGTACTTTTGAGTTAGACGCTGTGTCCTCATGTTGCTCTGCTGGACTTTGTTGTAGTTATGTTGTTGCAGTTTTATGTTATGCTAACTGAAGTAGTTCTGGTTTATTGTGCAAATGATTCACTAAAACAATGAGAATAAGATGCTTATGATGTAATAAACCAGAATTAAGTCTTTACACAGTTAAATCATAGTGATGTCCGATTGTGAAATGAACCTCAAATGGATTATGTAAGATTTTTTTATTTTTTTTTGGATGGACAACAGTGTTTAGTAATTTGAAGGTATATGACTACCATACAGCTATATTTTCTCACACTGCTCTCTGTCACTGTTTACATAGATAGCTGCTGAAACTGTAAACGAGGCCAGTGACTCACCCCCGCCGTTCTTCTGACACAGGTAGGGGAACCTCCAGACGTTGCCCAGGCCTACAGAGAAGCCAACCTGGGCCAGGATGTACTGGAGCTTGCTGTTCCAGGCCGGGCGTTCCTCCTCCTCGCCGTCCGAGCCCCCTTCCTCCACATCACACTCTTTCCCTTCCCCTTCATGGTTGTTGACGATCAGCGAGGTCTTCTTGAAGGAATCGTCACAGGCGTCCTCGTTGGAAAGCAGGTCTCTGACAGACTCTGTGACATCGTCGTCAAGCTCTCTCTTGACGGCCTTGCTGTTTTTGGGCATTTGATAAAGCAAACAAGGGCAAGGGGTGGAACGTCTTTTAGGCTGGTGGGCTGGAAGGGCAGGGCCGGCGTCTGGGAAAAGTCTCTTTCTGTTTAGAACTTGCAAAGAGTTCGAGGGTGTTTGGGTTCTAGGGCCCGTTTGGTTTGAGACAGTTTGTTAGAGGTTGAGTGATCAAGAAGTTGTTTATTTCTTCATTATCACCAAATATCTGTGTAGCAGAGAGGAAACACAGCAGTGAGTAAAGAGACAATGATCGAAAATCTGTTTGTTTCTGCTTCTAATTTCCCGCACTGATTGCCATCTGACTGCTTTTACCATGAAATGAGTTTGCATATTGAAAATGTTCTGATTTTGGCAAATGATGACAAGAAAGAACTCTAAACCTACACACATGACAGATGGATATAATTTAACTGAGCAACCAAAACAGTAAAGTGTTTAATTTTCTTTTTTTTTCTCTAGTAAATAAATCACATACTTCAGCCTCCTTTCTTATTATAAGACATCGTATCTGATTGGGAATAGCTTTAAAAAGTAAACTGTTTCATCTGAGGGATACACAGTTATCTCTCACGTGGGAATCACATGGCAGGCAGGGACAGAAAAAAAAAATCAATGAATAGGGATCGTTTTCTTCTAAGTCATTGTTCTGGAGGGAAAAAGGCCCAGCAGCATCAGCCTGGTAGTGACTGGGACAGTGACAAGTCCAGGTATGGAGACTATCACGTTTCCAACGTCTATGAATAATTGAGGGGGACAAAGGCATTTGCATACAAACCCAAACACTCCTTTTTTTCCGCAGCTGTCAGGGACGGGGAAGCCCTCAAATATGAAAGCACGTCAACTTCTAAAAAATTGAATAGATTTAGTTTTTTTTTTTTTGTACTGTAGCAGACGCAATGTGATGTGTTCAGATATAATGCCACATGGTATGAATTTTACCAGCGGTAGGGTTGGAAACGATTCAAGGGTGTGGACACGCCAGCCACCCAAAGGCGGGTTAAGGTGCGCAACATCCTTTGGTTCGTTTGAGCATCCTTTGGACCGTCTTCCTTGAACATTTTCACCAAAACGCATCACCGGTTCAAAAATATCACACAATGCGTAAAACGAATTGTTTTACGCCTCCCTCTCGCCTTTCGCCGAGCAGCGGATTAGGCGATTAATAGATTTCCTTTACCGCTTTCAGATTAGCCTGGTTTGTACGAGGCAAAGGCCGCCGTTTCATAATCCAGTGAACGCAACACAGCAGCCAAAAGGAGCGACGATGCTGAGTAACCTTCAGCGCAGTTATTACAGAGACAGGCTGCTGGAAGAGATGGTGATGCAGTAACTCTACAAAAAAAAATAACAATAAAAAATGAGGGGATGACTGTTTAGGCTGGCCATGAGTCAGCGCACAAAAGGCTCCTCAAATGTCCTTTTTCCCCCTGTCTGCACATGACTCAGGAGTGACGAACGGCAAAAGCGGGCAGGTTGGTTTACAATGACCAAAATGCGGATGGAGCAATGGGGGAAAAAATGAATAAATTAAATACAATAACCCCGCCAGTCACTCTTGGCCATGTGGCTCGTTGTTCTAGCCGGGCACAGTTTGTTCCCCAAGGAACGCGCATAAATGATTGCGCAGTCTTCATGACATCCATGTGAGGTGTTTCATCATTCACTGGCCACATCCTGGTACTGGCAACTCATTCAACCCTTCAACACCCACACACACACACACACACACACACACACACACACACACACACACACACACACACACACACACACACACACACACACACACATACCCTGGCATTCACCACAAGCCAATGAAGCGCTGGTACAAAAGCTGAAGAAGACACTCACCTGTGCGTAGTGACAGTTTTCTGAAACACTGCGTCTCAAGGAATGAAATTGTGAGAGGACATGCACGGAGACATCATCACTCGTTCCAGTCTGACCGGTGTGTGCCGCTCTAGACTCCTGCGTCCGACTCTTCTAGTCATAGCCAGAAGTGGGCTATTTCCTAAGGAGGGGGGTGCTCCGCCTCCAACGCACAGACGTCAGTCTGTTATGAACCCTTTTTTCGTGAATGTTTCGTCGGACATCGCTTCTAAAGTCGATCTATCTGAGACTACATTTTATGCGTGCTTTTACTTTTGAGATATGATCAGAAATCAACATATCTGCGCTCTTGGACCTCCCCCTGTTTTGCTACTTGGTAAGTCCCACTACTACGGATCTAGCGAGAGATGCAATGTGCGTCTGTTTATAAACGCCCGTTTGTCTCCGTGGATGTGGAGTTACTTTGTCATTATACCATTTTTCCCCAACAGTTTTTTTAAAAACCGAATCTAAAAGATTTTTGATGATTTAACACGTAAAAAGAAAAAATAAAATCTGGTTCTGGCACAAGGTCGACAACCTGAGATAAAAATCTCAAGACCAGACAGATCCCTGTACTGAATTTAGGAAACATTCCTTTATACAAAGGTCAATAAATATACTTGCCACGTGTTCAGATAATGTCACCATGTCCTTATATTAAATCTAAATAAATGAAATCGAAATAGCTTACTCCTTTCTAAATAAAGAACTGTATTGTGCGCTGAAATGTCACTTTGAAGGTGTGTACGACTTCTACATGACCACAGACTGGAGACAATACAGTTTTCTTGATCTGATTTTCATAATAAATTTTTTATTTTACATCCCACTTAAGTGTTCAGGTGTAATGCTTTGTCTTTTTGTTTGTTCTTTTCAAATTTATATATATTCACAGTGCAGACTGTCATTAACATGTATTGCCCCTCAGGCTCCAGCACATATAATGTTAAATAAAGTAATAATTAAAGTGCCCAGTAATAGCTTTACATCACGAGTGGTGTGTGTTATGTGACTCTTTTCTTTACACAATGCCCAAAGTTTAAGGGGTCCAAAATCGAACAAAATGTTCTTTTTTGATACTTTGCAGAAGATTATTTGCAGTGAATGACGTCTTGAAATGTTTGAGATATCAGCAGATGGTAAATCTTCCCATCGCTGCAGTCACCTTCAATTCTTGCCTTTACTCTGGTTTTCTGGAAGACAAATTCAATTCTATCAGGCTGAGATCAGGTCAAAGATTTTCCACCTCTTCACCCTGAAAAGCTATGTGGTTGCTTTGGCTGTATGTTTTATTATCATACATCGTCGTCCGTTGAGTTCTGGTACATTTGCCTGAATGTGAGCTCACAGAAGGTTCCCGTATACATCTGCCTTCATCCTGCTGCTTCTGTCAGCAGTGGACTCATCAATAAATGTCAGTGTGCCAGGTCCATCGTCAGGCATGTCCAGACATAACAGAAGCACCACCGTGTTGGACACAAGACGCTTCTTTGAGCTGCTCCTCTTCCCCCTCATACTTGTCTGTTTCCGTCATCTTCATAGAGTTTGACTTTTGTTTCATCAGAACTTTGTTCCTGAACACTGGTTTCTCCTGTGAACTGCAGCTCAGCCTTATGTTTTCAAGGCTTGCCAGGGGTTTGCATCTTGTGGCAAATCCTCTGAGGTTTTGAAGGTCACGAATAAACGTGCACGCCTACATCCCGGAGAGCGTTGTTGACTCACTATGCAGTCAAAAGAGTTTTTTTCCACTATAAAAGCTTCTCAGTCTACCAGCTTTTTTTTTTCTTTTTTTCCTTTGAGTACATACATTTTTAGAATGTACCCCAACTCGCTGTTTCTGTCAATACCACAAACTGGGCCTTCACTTTTCTTTATGTTTGTTATGTGAAAAGATTGTTTGCAATTAAGCTGTGCACAGAGCAGCTTTGATTAAATGAAGAGTTTAGTTTGGTCAAAGCACAATGTTCTCTCATCCACCTCCTCACCACATTGCAGCTTTCACTGTCAGATCTCTATTGCATCATTCATTCCCTCTGTAATCAAAAACTGTCTGAATTTTACTCTTTGTGCACATGTAGGGAGACCATGTGCTCTTGTTGTGTGTCCATTTCAGGAGAAAATGAAATATGCTGCTGATCAGCTTCATTGTTCCTTCGTGGCATTAAATCATAGTGTTTGGTCAAAAGAGTTTGTTTACTTGTTGAATTATCTTTAACCTTATTCACATTAACACATTGACAATCTTAGACATTGTTAATGTGGGAAATGACTATTCTAGCTGGAAACCGCCGATTTTTAATGGAATATCTCCATAGGGGTACAGAGGAACATTTCCAGCAACCATCACTCCTGTGTTCTAATGCTACATTGTGTTAGCTAATGGTGTTGAAAGGCTAATTGATGATTAGAAAACCCTTGTGCAATCATGTTGGCACATGAATAAGAGTGTGAGTTTACACAGGAAAACATGAGATTGCCTGGGTGACCCCAAGCTTTTGAACAGTACTGTATATCCCAGCTGGCTCCTTTGGTTTGTTGATGTTCATTATTATCTTTGTCTTTTACAAAATATCTTTAACTTGTCCCATAAAAAGTGACATTAAACAATATTTCCTGAAACTAAAGGGATGATGAATCACACCACTTTACTGTTGAAACCATTTTGACTCAGCCATAGTGTTTTCTTTGCACAGTATCTCAGACATACATGTCCTCACCTGTCCAAATGAAGGGAAACTTCTGAAGAATTCAATTTAAGGTGACCTGACTTGAATTTCATCATTTATCTGTTAAGTTTCTTGTTTCTGTTTCCTTATTTGGAAGAACGCAATTTCAACTATCCTGCTTTCTTCTTTCTCTGAAAAGCCATGCTTGATTTGTATTCACTAAAGCGGAATGGATGCCAGTGCACACTGGAAAGGAAAGACCAACACCGCCTACGTCTATGTCCTGAGTTGCTCCAGTGCCTGGTAAGATATCCACCCACAATGTTTCAGGTGCATCATCACAGAACTCCCACAGTGGTTGTATGGTTGCCTTTGCCCTGCAGAAATGTGTATGTGTGTGTGTATTTGATGTCCACAGAGATCCTTTTACTTCCAGTTCATAAACTCTATCACTTCTTTTTACGACTCTCCTCTGTTGAAGGATGAAGAGTCTGTCAGGAATTGTGTATTTCACTGGTCCTTACATGAACGCAGCCTGTCGTCCTCGTTGTACAGAATACTCAGGATATTGCCTGCTCACTGCAGTTTTCTCTCCCTGCAGAAGCTGAGTAAGAGCAGCCTAAGTAGCAGGCTTATTGATCTCTGCTAATAGCCTGCATGTCATCAGCAGCGCGGCACAGAAACCTTGAAAGCAGTGGAAGAAAAACAAACGTTCATGTTAATTCTATTAGTGCATTTAGATTTTGTTTGGCAGATGTGGTTCACCTATGAATTATTAAGATTACTGCCACCACTCATCCAAAAGCCAAGTGAGGTATAATCATTGTGTAGTCACAATCTGTTGAGAGAGTCAGAATTGTTGCTGTACCCGAGAAAAATTGTGAAAAATGTGGTCAAGGCATAGACTGTATTTAATATGGAGGATGAACCCCAAGTGAAGTCACCCATGGGTTTTCTGAGTGATGGTTTCAAAGTTTTGTCAGGTGGCTCCTGCTCCAGACTCCTCCTGACTCCCAGCTAATCTAAAAACCAGTAAAGATGTGAAGTGTGAGTGGTGCTGAGGTGGGTTATGCAAACGTTCCTAGACCATGGACAGTCCTGTGATGGTACCCACCTGTCACTCAGATTAGCCACACCCTTCATTCTGCATAACATTAAGCCAGTATACAATTTAAACAAGTGAGTTACGTAAAGGTTCATCCCCTGTACAGTTGATATTAATGGGGATATTAGCTATAGAGACCAAAATCTATTTTCTGTGCCAGGATGTAGACATGTTTATTTCTGCTGTAATGTTAGACATTTTAACATGGGAGTCTATGAGGCCTGACTGATTTTTGGAGCCAGCCTCAAGTGGTTATTTAAGGAACTGCAGTTTTTCGCATCTCCACATCTGCTCTGTTTCTCAGTCCTGGAAGATCTTGATTGGGTAGGAGGTGATTTCCACTTCAAGGTGCCTTTGAGCAAAATAGTTCCTGTTGGGAAAGACTTTGAACTATACGTCTGTACAGAAACGGTGTACAGTGCTGAAAACTCTGTGACACTATTGTACAGCAACGCTTTGAACTAAATGCAAACATCAGCATGCCGCAGATGATAATGTTTAGCTACAGTATAATAATTAGTGTTTCGGTGTCTTAATTTAGTGTGTTACCATGTCATTGTTTTCTAAGTAATTAGTTAGAAATGACCAATGACTTTATAAAAAGGTGGACAAACCATTTGCGACATCACAAGTTTCCTGAAGATAGGCTTTGAAGCTCAATGCATTTTCCAATAACCATAGTACCATACTGGCTAGTATCCCAGGAAAAGATTTATTAAGTCCCAATGCATAGTATGCCAAAAATACCATAATGTTCTACTACGTTTGGTTGCATTTTGCAAACCTTTTTACAATGTGAACAGATGAGTTATATAAAAGTTCATTACCCTGAAGCTGTCATGACTGGGAAGTTAGCTATAAAGACCGAAACTCTTATTTTTTTGTCCAAGCAGAACATATTTAATTCTGCTGTAAAGCTGTGCATTTTAACATGGGGGTCTGTGAAGACTGAGTCACTTTTGGATCTAGTCTCAAGTGACCATTTGTGGTACTGAAGTTTTTACACTTTTTGGACGTTTTTCAGCCCCGGAGGTCATCGATTGACAAGGACATTTCATCATAAATTAGATACTGGACAAATAAACTGACCTGATGAGGACTGATTTTTTGACAATTGGAGTAGCTAAAATGCAAGTATGTCTACCTCTTAATCATTTCTTGTGTGATCATTTTTCCTTTTAAAGACGACTGTTTAGCATTCAGATTATTTTAGATTGATAAAAAAAATGAAGATTTAATTCACTACGTTAGTCTTTTAAATGACAGAGGAGAAAAAAAAACAACCATCTCTGTGAAAACAAACCGTGGTTGTTTCATGGGAGGAAATGAGAAATGAAAGAGGATGTCTCACACTTAGTGTCAGTGCAGAGACTGTCATCACCAGTTTAAAAACATATATACCTACATATTATGCATGTATTTCGGGCTCTTTCAACACGTGGCAGTCTGTCCTCTCTGTATATTCACTGACAGTTCAGTAAATAAGTCAGTAAGAATGCACAGAACTGGCAGCTGAGGCTGAACAACAAAGCTGACAAGCTTTAACCTGTGGGGAATTGGATGCAGTGGATTTGCAGCACTATGGTTTATGGCGATTGTGAGTGATTTGTTTTTTTTTTTTTGTTTTTTTTTGTCATGTCATAAAGCTGAGAAGAGCATCCAACAGCTTTGGCTAATAGGATTGCACTAGCTCCAAGTGATTATAAACATTTTTTGATGGCAGAGTAGCTTCAGAGGCAGACAACCGTCTGCAGCTCAATCTGTGGAGTCAAAAGAAGAACCACTTCTGTGGTAAGCAATAATTTGAAAAAAATTAATCAGTCAAATTCATCCTTAACTTTGTTTATTGTTTGTTTTGTCCCTTGCTTGTCAAATAGATAACAGTCAAAAGTGTAGAGAAGTGGACGTAGAGTCAGTAGCCATAAGATTCAAGATTCAAGAACTTTATTGTCATATACACAGGAGTATTATTATTATTTTATTATGCTGTTCTAATGTTGGAGTGATATTTACTGCTGGTAAATTATTTACAATGTTATCATGATGGCATCATTGGCATCATGTTAGTATTAGCATGCTGCCAATATCTCATTTTTCAGTGTCGATACATCGCGACACTACATTAAAATGTAAAAAAGGCCAAAAATATAGAGGTTTAGAAAAACATTGTGATTTGTGTTAAAGATGTTTTACATTAGAGGACCTACACCAATCAGGCAGGACATTATGACCACGTGCCTAATATTGTGTTGGTCCCCCTATGTTGTCAAAAATGCACTGAACCATTGGGAATGAACCAAAGGACCTCTCAGGATGTCCTATGGGATCTGACATCAGGACGTTGACAGTTGATCCTTTGGGTACTCTGGATTGTACAGTGGGGCCTCTGGAAATCAAACTTGTTCCACTGCATCCTGATGTTGCAAGATCAGAATGGGGTCTAGAAAGTTTGGATGTCAAATCAACATCTTGGCAATTGTTATGTTCCCCAACATGTTTTTGCAATGTGGTGGGGTGCATTTGCCTGCAGGGTTAGGTCAATGATAACTGGGATTTCCATTTGCATGAAGGAGTGTGCTTGCTCTGGGACGATGTTTATTTGGGCGTCTAAGTCTCATCAACGCGGATGCCAAAATCAAAGGTTTTCCAGCAGAGCACCCCATAGTACCAATATGAATAATGTTATTCACTTCACCTGTCAGTGGTCATAATGTTGTGGCTGATCAGTGTATATTGTCTTGGTAATAAAACATAGCGAAGGTTATTAAACTGTGTAAAAGAAACAACACTGGCTGTCAATCTCAATGTTACAGTCCAATATTTTGATGGCCTTTTTGCAGGGCTTGTGGCTCCATAACGTCACTGACCTTCGTCTGGCACATCGACCACAAGAGGATACAGTCACTTTAAGGAGAACATGAAGGTAATTTTAAACATTTACTGAAACATCTGATGGTATTTCATCACCGCTAGAAGTTACTAAAGAGTCCATGAAGTGGTTTTAGTATTTTTGTCTTTCCTTGAGTGTTTTATAGCTTTTTTGCGCATGTAAAAGTTTTGCAAACTTACAAAGATCCACACCAAGAAGTGTTACTGTCTCCAATAGAAAACACGGCTGCTCATTTGTAACATCTTGTTTGAAGTCCAGACTTTTTTTGTTGCTTATCTACATCACCATAGCTTGCACAGACATGGGGTTGTTTTTTAAGAGAGCCTGGTTCAAACACAAGGCTGAAAGCTGTAGTGGTTTACTTTCCCCAACAAAACTAGTGGAGCTTGACTTAAAGACAACTTAGGTTCTTAGGTTCTCTACATTTTACAGAAATAAAATTTTTTAAAAATACACCAAGATTATCTTTAATCTTAGCAGTTTCAAAGTTACATTTGTTGACCAAGTTGTGAAAACATGAACAAATTAAAGTACAAAGTTGTTTCATGGTATTTTACTTTGTATTATTTACTATAACAGTTTTATGTCTTTTAACCAACTATATTGAACTTCATTTCATCTTTTTGAAAGGTTCTATTCAGGTAAAGTAATTTTATTCAAAAAATTCACAGCTGAAACTGATCTCTTTTGGTCTATTGCATCTAATGTTTATTGTTCATCACCTTTTGCTTAAGCAGATTCTCCTTGTAGAATCCTACTGCTTCTTTCAATGTGTTCAGAAAATGAGCTTCATTTGATGTTCATTTTTTCAACAACATATTTTTCACCTTCCAGTATCTCAAAAGTGAACCTTAAGAAATGTACAAAATAAGACGAGTTTGTGAAGGTAGTTACTAGAATTTTGTAGTACTGGACCCAAAACATCTATGAGATATTTGCAGCACATGTTTGGTGTCTTAGTACTTACATTCTGTCATTCTATCCTGTTGAATTATCACCACAGGACAAAGATTACTTTTGCAACACTAGTTGTTGATAAATTGGGCTCATATTCAGTCTCTCCTGAACTGTGATGTTGTCATCTGTAGACCAGCTGACTGACATCTAAATTCAGTGATGTAATGCTTTAAATCAGGGAGGTAAATATTTCTGGTTTCACTTTTCTGATTAATTTAACACTTCACAGATTTAATCAGAGCCAGTATCCTAATAAGATGGGCAGTAATAAATCATGTCGGGGATGTTCCTGGTAATGAGTAAAATGAGATACGTGCTCCTGTGTGTCCTGTGTGTATCTTTGTGTTGATGTCAGCTCATCATTCAGTGAAGGACTGTTCATTGTGGAGTATGATGATAAATATGATGACTGTTTGTTGCAGGGGCTGCATAGTGGATCAGTGGTTAGCACTGTCACCTTGCAGCTGGAAGATCCCCTAGCCTGGGCCTAGGATCTTTCTGCATGGAATTTTCTCCCTGTGCATGCGTAGGTTTTCTCAGAGTACTCCGGCTTTCTCCCACAGCCCAAAAACATGCTGAGGTTGATTGGTAGCTCTAATTTGTCCATAGGTGTGAATGAGTGTGCTTGTTTGTCTCTATATGTAGGCCTGTGATAGACTGGTGACCTGTCCAGGCCTAGAGGATTTAGCGGTGTACAGATAATGGATGGGTGGATGTTCTGGTCCATGCTGCATGTCATCCATGAAAGCAGTGTGAAAAGATCCGTTTGCCCCAATGAGGAAGAAGAGGATGATAGGGAGGATGGAGGCTTGACTGACAGGGTTTCAGAGCATTTGCTGTGTTCATGGAGATCATAACAAGAACATCTGATCTGATAAAGTTGAAAACATTTGCTTTACATTTAGTTCAAGCCCGTTCACTCATGTGGCATTTTACATAAGATAGTCCACAAGTGGCCCTACAACTATTCAGAAAGGAGCTTATTCTCACGTAATGCAAAAAATCTAAAATAACAATCGGAGTGGTCAGAAACCAAATTCACAAAGGGATGTGGCACATCTTTTGGGGGCAGGACCCCTTGGGAAAAATATGATCTTCTCCTTGGCAATGGTGAACTTGCAAAAGCATGTTAACAGTAGAGTAAAATTTGATGCATTTTGACAGTTCATTTTAATCTGTTTATATGATCCTTTCATGCATCTTATTCTTTCACAGAAATGAGAGGTGTGTGAAGCAAGTTAACAGCTAAGTGAGAGGTAGATGTCACTACCCAGGTGTTTGCTTTTTCACTGGTTATCACACACATAGACTGCATATTATAGTTACATACACTACCGTTCAAAAGTTTGGGGTCACTTAGAAATGTCCTTATTTTTGAAAGAAAATCGTTTTTTTTCCAATGAAGATAACATTAAATTAATCAGAAATACAGTCTAGACATTCTTAATGTGGTAAATGACTATTCTAGCTGGAAATGGCTAATTTTTAATGAAATATCTACATAGGGGTACAGAGGAACATTTCCAGCAACCATCACTCCTACATTCTGATGGTACATTGTGTTAGCTAATTGTGTTGAAAGGCTAACTGATGTTCAGAAAACCCTTGTGCAATTATGTTGGCACATGAATAAGAGTGTGAGTTTTCATGGAAAACATGAAATTGTCTGGGCGATCCCAAACTTTTGAACGGTAGCGTACATAATTATATAAAATCTATCTTCACACATAACTGAGCAGTAGGTGGCCAGTCTTAACGTCAGTCTATTTTTTCATCTACTGAAATTGCAACTAGAGGCAGAAGGCAACACCATCATGAAGACCAGAGAACCGACTCTAAAGAACAGCTTGTCTGTAAGAAGACAAAATCAAAACATCACTAACACCCACGGCACAGGAAATTGATATATCAAGTACAGCAAACCTAGCCAGGCTGTATTACACCTCTAAACCCTGCACAGGAAAAGCTGCGCAAACTAACACAGAAATAAAATCATAAGGTGTTAATGCAGTGATTGAAAATTTGTGTTGGTGCAAATAACCTGTTGGTTCATTACATGACCGTTTCATCAGTTACTGTGAAAATAGGTTGATTTGGCAGTGTGGAAAGTTCAGAAGAAAGAAGAAACCACCACTGGTTTATAGAATATGTGCAGGATAAGTCACCCACCAAAAACCACTGCAGCTGATGACAGAAGAATCCTTCAAGCTATGTGTAAGCATCCAAAACACTGGTCAGTGACACCAGCAACAGTTCAAAACATATTGTTGAGTTGAGGCCATAGTGCAAGATAGAAACCTCTAATCAGCATCAAGAATTCCAAGGTTACACAGGAATTTTTCCAGAAAAAGGTGTTCAAAGACAGTTGAAAGGCAAAATGAACGACTACCAAAGTGATGTTATTTTCCACATTTTCCACCAAAATGTGGAAAAGAACACGAAGGGACCATGATCCAAAGCAATCCAGCCTATCTGTGAAACACTGAGAAGTTCAGAAAACAACAGACATATATGATCTGCCTGTGCACACAGCAGTCTCTCCAGTCTGATTGGCTGAACCTTCATCCTGCAGCAAGACAATGACCCAGACACACTGTTAGCTCAACCAAAACTTTCATTAGTTACAGAAACTGGAAGGTTTGCAACTGGCCAGGTCAGTCACCAGATTTGAACCCCAGTGAATGAGCATTTTATCTGCTGAAAAGGAGACTGAGTACAGAGACGTCTCGTACCGAAGACCTACTGAAGAAGACTACTTTGAAGAACTGGAAAAGAATTTCATTAAAGCATTGTGTCACCACATATTAGAACAAGAAAAGTACTCAGAGAACGCAGTACTCCACCAAGGCTGCTCAGTTGTTGTATCATTTCCAATGGATGAAACCTTTAATAAAAAATTACCTTGTGCTGAGCACAGGCGTGTTATCCATGTGTACGTTAAGTACAGATACCGAATCGCGTGACCTAAATATGTAGCGGGCAGCAGGAATCAATGAGACTTGGAAACACCCCTACAATTTAATCAATTGTTAACTGTATCATTTCTGACGGAGAAGTCCCGATAAGTCCACAACAGTCGATTTGTAGCAGGATCGCAATCATGTGATCATCAGCAGGCAGCTGACATAGTGTTCACTTGTTTTCATAGTTACAGTGATGTCGTGTCATTATCTCATAATGATACAGAAATTTTTAACAAATCCGTGGATCCAGAAAATAAGCCACATCACTGCCAAAACTGAATCACTTGGTCTTTGTGTCATTTCTGACCTTTCTTTAAAATGTCATCCAAATCTGTTGGTCCATTTTTGAGTAATGTTACTAAGAGACAGACAAACAGACGGACAAATGTACGCTGATCGTTGCGTTGCTTGGCGGAGTAATTAGCCACTTATAGCTTGTGCTTTGTCATAGATTTTGGTCACTCTAATGCCTGAAGTAACAAAAACATCAAACTCCCTTCTGATATTAGCATATTTATGGAAAACAATGTATATTGTATAGTTACTCTTTCTCAAATTTTTCCATGACCTCTTAAGCATAAATATGACATCTGTGATTCATGTTGTTCCGAATAGAAGGTGTCATGTACAATCTACGGAGAGTTTTTAGACAGAGACAGCTGCTTCCTGCCTTTCATCTTCTATGTATTCATTGTCAATTTACCTATCTCATTTATGGTGGATGTTGAACACGTGGAATGTAGAAGTGGAATGTATATGTACCACTGACAAAGGGAGAGTTTACACATTAATGAAGTGAGGAGTTTAAATACCCAAAAAGTGCTCCTCAGTTAGATCAAACTGTTGCTGAAGTTACAAAAAAGACATAAGAATAATGCAAAAATCACATCAAGCTAGGTTGATTTCAAGCAGGTAAAAACCATGTGACTAGGTACATGGTGTTCCCCACGGTGTGCTGCTGTTTTGATTTTGCAATGGTAAACACAGAGCCTGTCACAGATGGCGGCTTACCTTGCGTACCTGCTGAATTCTTCATGAACTGACTCTGACTTTGGTAACACGATTCTATCTGGCCGTCACGAGTTCACCCCTCCCAGACCTCTGATGGAAAGTTAAGGCATATTGGTTTTCACCACGTCATAGAGACACAAATTGTCAGCCAATAGAAGTGACACAGGGCAGACAGAAATGAATGCATCAATGATTTGATGCTGCTCCTGATTCTTCACACTCAAATCCTGCAAACAAGGCACAGAAGTGTTAGGTCGGTTGTACAAATTATCACTGAGAGAGGATTATGTTCCAAACACTATTCTTTTTGAGGTGATGAAAAAACTAAGTTAAAATTTCTATATGAATTCTATCAAAACCAAAAACGAAATGACTACGTGAAAAAAAGGGTGAACTTCTAGTGGTTTAGCAGTTGGTTTTCTGCTACTTTAGCAGAAAATCAACAACCTATTATGAGCAAATAGCCCTAATATATCCACAGTGTGCTACCTGCTCAGCACCAAAGGGCAGAGAGAAAAAGCTAGCACGATTCGGGAGAGGGGTCAGTGAGGGCAAGAGAGCCAATAAATCTGGAACATGGTAACTACATCAATATGCCAACTAGCTAAATATCAACCATGTTTCTCCAGAACTGCTGACTTCATCTTTAAGTGAAGATAGACATTTATGGAACTAAAGTCAAGTCAGTCAAACAGTGGTAGATGAACGTCAAGGTTTCAGGCCTGTTAACAGAAACCTTCAGAGTCTATGTATCACAGACATTATTTATTCCCAAACAATGAGGTAACATCCTCCAACTGTTGTGCACTGCTGTGATGTACATTTATATTTAGATTAACTATTTATAACATCATGGACACATGCTGAACTCTTTAACTTACACTTCTTGAACTGGTGCTATTGTTGGGAAAAGCTCTGTTTTCACCCAAGGGAAAAAGAAATTGTATTTCATGTGCTGTCTGGGAGCTGCTTTGAAAAGTAGAAAAGCCTGTGTGCTGTGAAAGACGCTGTGCAGCTCAAGCCTGATTTGATAAAAGAAAAGAAAACATTCAGTGGTGAGTTAATAGTGACGTTCACTGTAACAACCTTGATGCAGCTTTGTGTTTCTTCCATTGAACTCCAGAGTCAAAGTGACACCACAAGGCCATAATAAGAGCTGATGGTTGGAGCTTGGACGGGCGAAAGAAGAATGAAAACACAAGGTGGTGATAAATGCAATCTGCTCCCACCATGTTGTGTCTTGTCTGAGTGACAGTGTTTTAGTTTTTAATGGTGGGGCGCTCCGGGATGTTTTTTTTTTCTCTTACCTGAGGGATTTGTTTCCAAGATGTCCCTTTTCTTTTGTCGAACAACTGACCAACGGCGCCTCCAGACATTTTCTGTAGGGGTCATCCAGACAGGGACTCTGAGAATCTTGAAGAGGCACACACAAACCAAAAGCCATAACTGAACATTATATATCTATTAAGATGTTGTAGTGTAAAGGCTAGTTAAACTATGGTAATATGAAAGCTAAGAAATCACATACTGATAGATTTGGTATGAACGTAAAGTTACGAGACAGCTTATAGTCTAGTAATGTCACTGTGACCTCCCACTGAGTCCTCCTCGGTGTGCCACTGTGTCTTTGCATTCCCTATTCATTTTGAGATTTCTTTCTATCTTTGTTAGCTGAGTTAGACCCATGAAAACGTATGGCTGTGGCATCCGCTGGCCCTCCCTTGGTGACACCACTGTGTGTTTTCCTGCCACCTCATGCACAATGCAGTAGTAGATGCAGCTGTTAGCAGTAGTATTGACACACGTCACGTTCTGCTGCTCTCATCTTTTCTTACAGCTCTATTGCTGCTAAGACGAGAGTGTTCCTGTGCTTTTACATCATTATTTGTGATGGGAATATCCCTGCACACCATGCAAGATTATTTTTACAGGTTCAAGGACCTACAGTTTGGATTATTGTACACTGTAGCCAGTACTGTTATGGTCTTTTCCTTTGATATTCTGTTGATTCAAGGTGGAGTTTTCTTATAAATGAGCAAACATTTTGATATTACATAGTGTTATTTGACAAAACTCACAACTGAAATGTAACAGGTGCATTTCCTTCCTCATAAAAAAACATTCAGAATTTTGCATTTTTGAGATTAACCTATTTCTTTTTTGATATATTTATTTTTATTTAATAAGGACAATGTAGAATACTCTTATTCTTGTAATGAAGAAAAATACAAAGCGTCTTTTTTTGCCAGGGATGGATGAGAGCTCAGTTGTTCGCACCATCTCCTCACAGGTGGAAGATTTGTGTCCCGGCCTGGGCCTGTGATCGTTCTGCATGGAGTTTGCATGTTCTCCTTGTGCATGCATGGATTTTCACCGGGTTCTCCAGCTTCCCCCCGCAGTCCAAAAACATGCTGAGATTAATTGGTGATTCTAAATTGTCTGTAGGTGTGAAAGTGAGTGTGCTTGTTTTTCTCTCTATGTAGCCCTGTAATAGATGGGTGACTTGTTCAGGGTGTCCCCTGCCTTCACCCTAAGTCAGCTGGGATAGACACCAGCCCCGACACAACCCTACAGATGAATAAGCGGTGTATAGATAATGGATGAATGGATCTTTTCTGTTACTGCAGGTACATTTGTGCATGTCTTTGCACACTACTACCACCTGCCCAATAATGGAATAGTGTGACACGACTGGCAGTAGTGTGTATCAAGTTACCTGCACGCACATGATGAATAAAAAGAGGACCCAGCTGTAGAAAAATGTCTTGTAGTGCTACCTGATTTCAAAAACACCACGGAGACCCTTGAAGTTTAAGTTCTTAAATATGCCATTCCTTTCTATGTGATTTGTAGTAGCTACTGTTGATCTTGCAGCCTCCTGCTAAACAAAATTGACACAATAAATGAATGAATGATGAATCATTTTTCATTTTACTGTCCATGAAAGTCTCCCATGACAACTAATATAACAGTTATGTACTAAGATCTCTTTATACAGGTTGGACTGCAATGTTTTACTGCAAATTTGTCTATTGCTTAAAAACAAGTAAAAAATATCCCACCACAGTTAGACCATACAAAAGTATTATGAAACCATGCTGGAGATGGATCCAAATATTCTCAGGTAGTTTATTGTGCTGTACTGTCATGGTCCAGAAATTTGATTGCGAGAGTTATTCCAGTAATATCAGAAAATATGCCAAGTGATGCTATCCCATCAAATACTGGTTCCAATATGAGATGACTGAGGTTTTATGATCCATTTAGTACAATGAGAATTGCATTGTAGCACTGCCATTATAAGCTCATCATGGTAAAACATCATGGTACTAACACTGCCATACCTAAATTGCATTAGCATGGTACCACCACACACTTGAGTACATTGAGGGGGGATATAAGGGGAAAATGAATATTAATATTTTCATTGTGCATTATCTTGATATCAGTATGCTAACAAGAGGCAGCACAGTGGTGCAGAGGTTAGTGGTCTGAATATGGAACTGGCTGGTTTCTTTCTGTGTGTGGTTTGCATGGCTGGTCTGTGTCTGTAGGATTTTCCACCAGGCATAATCATTTTTTGGTTTAATCAAGCAGGTTTGAGAGACTCTAAACTTGTCATTGCTTGTGGGTGTGAATGGAATTTTTGACATTTAATGGGGTGGCAACCTATTCAAAAAAAAAATCCTGCTTTATGCTCATATTCACAGTTAGACTCCAGCCCACTGTAGCAGATAGAAAAGTGGATATGTTTGAAATAAGTACTTTTCAATTAGTTAACAATAACATACTGCAAGACTAAACTAATGTTCAGCTGTGTTTTTCCACAACAAATTCTAAATCATTGCACATTCCTACTGGTGTTCACACACGGTCTGATAGGTAATGACATCCAAGGCCACCAGGACTTTTACCACACACACACACACACACACACACACACACACACACACACACACACACACACACACACACACACACACACACACACACGCACACACACACACACACACGCACACACACACTGCTTGTTGGCTGGAGGTGGAGATGCTTTTTGAAAGTGAGGATTAACAGCAATAACGCCGCCCCTCTCTTCTCCGTAGAAACTGTCCTGTGACACGAGGCCAAGAACAAGTCATGGGACCTACAGAGCTCATCAAACCTGGGCAAAGTGTTCTCTTTGTGGTTATTTTTTATCCCTCTTAGACACTGTGTGGTGAATGTCATATTGCTGTATGTGATCATATTAAGTAGACTCTGCTGTGACAGTATGCACTGTTGCAGTTTAAAATAAATTAACAACGTAGATACCAGAGTGATCAGAGCTTCATCTAGAAAGCATACTCTTCCATTATATTTAGTGTGTTTTGTTTAAATTCAAACGCTGCATTGAGTACTGTAGTCTGATAGAGCAAGCAGTGAGTGTCCTCTACAGTTCACTGCAAGCCATTCTCACTCTACACAGTGGATTTCTGTACACTGTGACTGAACACAAAATACTGGAGTTAACTTGGGACATTCTAAATACGTATGCAGCATTCAGTTCTTCAACAAAAGGTCTCACATTTCATTTTGCTCTTGGTTGTCAGTGTTACCATTGATAGTGACCCTGTGAGGGAACGCTGTTCTCAGCATTGATTGTTTGATATACAGAGCCTATGAAAAATATTCACTCCTCCTTGGAAATTTTCTGCATTATATTGCTTTTTCACATTAAATCATGGTCAATTTAATTTAACTTTTTCCCCCCCAAGAATTTACACAAAGAAAGACTTTTTCCTGTCAAAGTTAAAATAGATTTCTACAAAGTAATGTCAATCACTTAAAAACATAGAATGTACAATACATGATTTCAAAGTATTTACTCCCTTCAAGTCAGTATTTTGTAGATGCTCCTTTGGCTACAATTACAGCATAGAGCATATTTGGATAGGTCTCAGTCACCCTTGCACATCTGGACACTGCAATTTTACCACATTCTTCTTTGCAAAATTGCTTAAGCTCTGTCAGGTTTCACAAAGATCATAAGTGAACAACTCTCATCTTTTTTTTTTTTTTTTTTTTTTAGATTATTCTTTGGCCATTTTGCTTTTTTCAACCATAATCAAGGATAAACAGGAACGGTAGAGAGAAGACAGGGGGACGGACATGCAACAAATCATGCCACGGGTCAGAATTGATTCAGTGTCACCACAGTGGAGACTAATAGCCCCAATTCATCAACCAGTAGAGCTATTAAGATGACCCAAACAGCCTTTTTCAAGTCCAGTCACAAGTTCTTATTTGGACTGAGCTCTGGGGTCTGACTCTGCCACTCCAGGACCTTCACCTTGTTGTCTTTAGACCATTTCCCTGTAGTTTTGGCTGTATGTTGCTGGAAAATAAATCTTCTCCCAGTTGCAGATCTCTTGCAGACTGAATCAGGTTCTCCTGCAGGGTTTTCCTATGCATCACTGTATTAATTTTGCCCTCTACCTTTCCAAACCTTGAAGGGCCTGCTGTTGAGAAGCATCCCCACATCATGATGCTGCCACCACCGTGCTTCATGGTGGGGATAGTGTGATTGTGATGATATGTGGTGATATTTATGCAATCTCTTATTTTACATTTAATATTTTTAGTTAATTCAAATTACTGAGTTTTTTGGGGGGAGATTTTTGGACAAATTCTTGTAATGTTGAAAAGTAATCAAAAGGATTAACTTCCAATGGGAGTGAATGCTTTTCATAGACAGTGTATGCAAGAAAGGTGTACACAGATGTAGTAAATATATATAGAATTTGTAAAACAGTTAACCTAGATGAAGTATTTAAATGATGAATGTAAACTAGCAGAACTGTTGGAATAAGCTGCTGAACTTGTAGTAAACTATTCCCAGGTTCCCTCCAGCTTGTCAGGGAGGGCTTCTGATTACAGTAATCCCACAGTCATTTGAAGCAGATTTAGATGTACTAAGGTCACACTGGCAGCGCAATGTTAACTTTGAAATGCAATCCAAATCTGTGTTCAAGTCCAACTGATTCACTGCTGTTGTCAGTCCACTGTGGGAGGGGTAATCTCAGTTGGGAGGATGTTGAGGATGAACTGGGTGAACTACAGTGCATCAGCTTGAGTCATTTGTGCAGGTACTCTGAACATTTTTGAAAAACCAACAGCAGGTATTGATTGCACAGTTGAGAACTGATCTGACAGCAGATAACTACAAGAATGCAACACAAGAGTGATTAGGCTTGCAATGGCATTTGTGCAGGATTAGCTCACTTAAAAGTTTTCCCTCTCATGTGCACACGATATGTTTAAACTTCCATCAGCTCCATATATAAGTTCCTTTGCTCTCAGAAGCCTATAATCTGGATCAGTGCATTGAGAAGAATCGTCCATTTTCCACCTCCGAGGGTTTGAAATGTCAACTTGAGTTCACACATGGATGTTTATTAAATGTTTCTAGAGGGTATTTTTTTTGTGAGTTTCTGTGATTACTCACAATGAATGTATTCAGCAAAGGAATCAAATCTATCAAAGAGACAAATTTATGTGTTTCAGCATAAAAGCCAATTTTACAAATTCATTTTATGGACCATCAATGAAATATACATTGAAATTTTTTTACATGCAGTATGTGCAGTAAAAGAAAGTTGAAATGTAATTGTGATACTGGTAATTTTTCCCTCCAATCCCTTCTTTCGTCAAAGCCCCCAGATGGAAATGATAGGCTTGATAGGCCCTGTGGCTGCCAAGATAATGGCTACAGACGAGTAACAGAAAACCCTTGACAGTATAAACACACGGCTGTTATCCAAACCGCTGCTGCGTTTGGGCCGGAGCCGCCATTGACTGGCATAATCTGCTGTATAAATCTGCAGCTTGGCCCTGTCTGGCTGCTGTCTGGGTTCCGTGCACTTGGACAAAAGCGACGGACACCTTGCCCACTGACAAAGGGCCTGGCCCTAATCGGAGCAGACAAGGCTTGCTGATGGAGCCTTTTTGAGCAATTGAACTTGGTCAATGCATCTTAGAGGACCTAATGAAACATAAGGGACAGGCAGTTTGACTCCAACAACGCGGGCAGCATCAAACTGTCCTGCATCTGCCCGTCAGCCTCAGGACTGAAGTTGTGCTTTGACCCATAATGACCTTTTATAAAAGTATGTCTGTGCAGAACCTGTGAAGATTCTGAAGGTGTTGACCTTGTGCCACAGAAGGGTTGTAGATGTGGTGCCTCTCATTGTTATAGCGGAATTCAGTTTTGGCCATTAAAGGAAAAATGAGTTTAATCTGGCGCCATTCTGTTGTTTTGTTTTCGTCCAGGAACATCACGAGAACAGAAAACAGGCTTTAGTGTGTCTCCTGACCAAACAGTTTGGGATGGAGGACAAGCTGTTCTTCTTTGAAACTTTGAGGAAGGAGACTGGGTTCCTTTTAGAGAGCCGTCAGGAATGTGTATGGGAAAACCTGCGTAGGCCACTGGAATCTCCTCAAAGAGAAGGAGTACAACACAAGTGCAGAGCTCTCACCACGGGAGAGAGGAACCGGCCTTTGTGATCAGAAATGCCATGGAAAAAGTGTGCATTGTTTAGAGCCCAACAGATTTTTGTTCTTCTGGTCCTGTGATTCACCTACAAGGTCTCAGGCTCACTGACCTCTTCTAGCTGGCTGCCCAAAATGCCCACACAAGTCAGTGACACCACATTTTATTTTCACCAAGCAGTGCTACAATCAAACAGCTTGGCTTTTCTCAGATGAGTTATTTTGCCCATCATCAAGTGTGGAAATTTTTACAACTTGTGTAGAAGAATGATGACACACAATGTTATCGTTTATAAGATTTTAATGCCTCCTTCTCCAAATAATTAATCCAAAAGGATTTTCCTCTCATACCTCCCATATTTTTTACAATTTAATTTTGCCTTTTATGCCAACAATTAACATAGCAAGACAGAAAACAAAGCAACGATACGGGATAAAACAATAAAACAAACCGCAAACAATAATATAGACTCTAATATTAATGTAAAATATTAGTATTTCAAATAAAATAATGGTAGGGATAAATGAAGCAAGCTGCATTTAAAAGAAAGATAAACTGTTAAATGCTAAATTACCGTTGCAAGGACACACAACGAAAAAAGGTTTTATTTTTTTCTTCGCGCTTAGCTCTGTTTGTCCCTTGCCACACTACGTAGCTCACAGCATCGTTTCCATGGAGACTGAAGTAACTCCAGTAAGGCGCACGGATCTTTTCGACTTTTTCTGCAAGCCAGCAAATGTAAAATTAACCGTGACGAATATTACCCAGACAAAATGTGTGTACTTGACAATAACACAGTCTTAAATCAACTCTGTGACGATAAATAGTTCTGGGAAAAGGCTGTTAACCGACTAACGAGGTGGTTCAAAGCTATGACGGATGCTAATGAGATGTGTGAATCAGTAATGCTGGAGCTTAATAAGCTAGTCCTCTCTGATACTGATGAAACTAAAGAAGAGCAACAACGTCTTTCATGTCAAGAAGAGGCGGTAAGTCTGACATTCTCTTGCAGAAGCTGAAATAAATTGATTAAAGTAGTATTTGTTGATGTTACCTGAACAGGTGAGGCTGACTGCAGGCTACTGTAGGCCGTAGCAACCATTAACGGTACTAAACTTTTAAATAACAACTTACGTGGTGAGATTCAACAGGTTTTTACATATTCATGTTGTGTATTTTGTAATCAGTATTTGTCTATTTTGTTCTGTTTTCTGTCTTCACCTGGCTGTAGTGGCTTGTTCACAGTTGGAAGAGAAGCAGCTATAGCGATGGCACTTGCTATGCTAATCACAAAACCACGAGGAGAACTAATTTGAGAGCTGTGCAACACACTTCACTAAAGAAGCAGCCTTTGTGATGCTAAGCAGGATAAGATAATAGTGAATGTATGGATTGTGGACAGCACAGGACTCTGTGTCCATAATATATACTCACACACATCAAGTCTCCTCACTGTCTTTGTGACACTGACCATACAAGCTACTACTTCCTACAATCAGGCAGTTATTGCTTCAGTTTGTCTAAAGACAAATCATTTCTGATGTAGTGTGAAATTGGTTGTTTAATGACGTCCATTCTGTTGTAGAGATGCAGTATGCTGGAACAACTAGTATTTCCTCCCCTCTCTTTGAAAGAATGGATAGAACTCATTAAATATTACATGCTGCATTTAGATTTTTGTTCAGTACAGATAAAATAATCAATATTGTCTTTGCCTAAATATTTAGATTTATTTGTTTTGATGACACAACACTAATATTAAACTAACTTTCTCTTTGTTGTAGGCCTCAGATGATTTTCCAGCATCTCTACTCAGCTACTTTGAAACCTCAAAAAGCAGAGCAGCAGCTTGTGAGACATTCATTCTTGAAGAACTTGAAGGTATTGTTGAATAATAAAAATAAGATCAGCAAATTTCATTATTCCCTCAATCAAATCCTCTGTATAGATGTTTAGAAAAAAGACCCCCCCGTTTTAAGTTGCTTCCTGACCATAGTAGATATTATCTGTGTTTTCTTTGAATTGCCTCCCAGACTTTACTGCATCACATCACACTGATGGTGCAATAAATTTACATAATGGACTCAATAAGGACATGATGAAATTAAATGAGCAGGTAAATGTGTCTTTTACAATCTAATCTCAAAGTATTTTAATTTATGACATCATGATATAAGACGTGCAATTTAATATTTTCCTTTTTCCTGGTGCAGAATGTTTCTGAAACAGAGAATGAGGTGAACAAGTCTGATGACCAACTTTATCATGCCCTGGCAGAGACCCAAGCACTGCTCACTCACAGTGTGCCGCTGTCTCCCAACGATGAAGGTAGGGGACAGGTTTGGTGCTTTGACAACCATACATGGTTTGACTCAAATTCACTTTTAGTTCTACTGAAAAAAATACACACCAATCTAAATGTTTTTTTTTTCCTTTTGCACATTTTCCAGGAAAAGGTGTTACATTTTTTTGAAAGACTTGTCAATGATAAAATGGAATTTACTGTAATTATAAAAGCATGATTCCTGAAGATCAGTCTTATCTTGATATTCAATCAAATCATGTACAGTATTCAGTTACGACAGAGTAACAAAAAGATCTAAATTCAGAGTGAACAAATCTTTTTCATGCCACTGATTGCATGCTGAAAGTTTTCAATGCACTGCAACACCTTTGATAATAGAACCCCACAAGAGGTCGCTGTTGTCCTGTTTTTGCTCTCTTTCATGTGGCACAATATGATTAATGCACATAATCCTAGCTTTTGAACTCCGACAGATTTTAAAATTTAGAAGCAATGATGAAATTATTAATGAAGACCTTTAAAATACTTAGTGTATGTGCCAATGGAAACCCCATACCTGCTACACAGCCAGCCTAGATTTGGCAAAAACATCACATAGTGCACTGCTACACATCTTCCCGAGCACCAAATCATTTCTGGGAGATGATATATATTTCTTTTTGTATTAACTTTTATGCGGTTTGTTTTTTAGTGCACAATGTGCAATCAAGGGGAATAACACACCGCAAGACAGATTTAAATCTACAACGGCACATGTGCATGTTTTTTTCTTCTTGTGTGTTGAACTACTGTGGAAGCCTTACATTTTTTGGTGCTTTTTTTACTTTACAGATGAAGCAAGAACAGATGAATTTATGGACAATGAGAATGATTTGGTATTGAAAATCAGCGAATATGAAGGAGAGCGAGAGAAATGCCACTCTGAGGAGATGCAGGAAAAGGAGCAAAGACAACAAAGAGAAATGGACTTCCAGGAGGAGCTGAGGAAGATAATGGAGGCAGAGAAGGTAAGTGACTCTGGACTCCCCTTTATTAATATAAAACTATGTCCTGATGATAGATTAATAGAGCAGATAAAGATTTTGGTAATGTTTTTAGGTGAGCAAATACTTGAGCCTCTGCAGTTTAATTATTTGTAGTTCATACTTTCCTGTTTCTACACCTTATAATGAAACTGGGCTAATGGTTAATGGTATGCATGTTATTCATGACTGAAACTGTGCAAACTGCACACTGTATTCTTGAGAAAGACCATTTCTACGTGTCATTTCCAAAACACCATTCTGTTATGGAAAAAAAGGAACATATCCTCCAAGATATCAATACAGACAATGAGAAAAATTACAGTATCACCTTGTCGTTCAATGAGACAAGTGTATAGAGAAGAAAATATCGCTTAGAAAATACAAAATGCAAAACACCCTGTGTTTTAAAAAGTGTAAGAGGTCGTTAAGTGTATCAGAGTAGCACTGTCCCCTTACAGCAAGAAGGTTCTGGGTTTGAATCTGCTGATTTGCTGGTTTGCATGTTGTCCCTGTTTCTCTGTGGTTTTCTACAGGTTCCTTCCACAGTCAAAAATATAGAGGTTAGCTGGCGATTCTAAATTGGCCGATGATGGGAGTCTGAGTGTAAATGGTTGTTTGTCTGTTTGTACTGAATACATGATGGAATTGTGACCTGTCCAGGGTGTACTACACCTCTCACCCAACAACTATCTACAAAATAAGTGGTATACTGAATGAATGGATGGTTTTGACTTAATTATCACCTTCTGTGTCCAGCTCCATCAAATGGAACTAGAAGTGATGGAGAGGAAAGCTCAGGAAAGGCTTGAACAGGAGCTGCTGCTTCAGCAGGTTTGTCTACTGCTGAGGCTTCCCTTTATTAATATAGTTCTTGCAATTTAATATTTACCTATTTGGAATCAACGCAATGTAAGCATTTAAAAGACTGTCTCATTTTGGGGATATCTGACTTCACAAATCAGAGGATCACTGAGTAATATTCCCAGCACTAAGTGGTTACAGTTTGTATTCCACTTTAGGTGAATGGGGTCATTTGTTATTTCCACGTGGTTTGTTTACTATATTTTAAAGCACATGTCAATCAAAGAAAGGAGACAGCTAGCTTTGTTGTAACTCTGTTAACTCTCTTTACCAATTAGGAACTGATGAGAAACCTACAAAAACAAGTGGAGCAAGAGAGGAGGAGGATTGAAGAGGAGCAGCAGAGGAAAATGGAGGAGGAGGAAGAAAAGCAGAAAAGGGAGGAGGAGGAGGACAGAAGAAAAATGAAAGAGGAAGAAGAAAAGAGGAAGCGGGAAGAGGAGGACATTAGACATAGACTGGAAGAGAGAGAAAGAATGGAGGAAGAGGAAAAAAGAAAAATTCTAGAAAGGAGAATTGAAGAAGAGGGCAGAAGAAAGAACGAAGAAGAGCAGAGGAAAAAGAAGGAGGAAGAGGAAAAAAGGAAAAGCGAGGAGGTAAAAATAGAGAAAGAGATGAGGAAGAAGGAGGAAGAGAGAAAAATAAAAGAAATACGATTGCAGGAAGAGGAGAAAAGAAGACAGGTGGAAGTGAAGAAGAGAGAAAAGAAGGAGGAAGAGAAGAAGAATGAGAAAGAAGAGGAGGATGAAACAATAAATAGGGAAGACAAGAAGAATATGATGGAGGAAGAAGAAATACAGCTTCAGGATGAGCTAAGAATCATGGAGAAAGAGAAGAAAATGAGGGATGAGGAAGAGGGGAGGATTACTAAGGTGCTTGAGGTGATGACGAAGCAGGAGGAGATAAAGGGAAAGGAGATGAAGAGAGAAAGTGATGAGGAAAGACGAAAGCAAGGGGTCCAGAAGAAAATGATGGATGGACAGATAAGAAGAAAGGAAGGAGGAACTAGGAAAATACAAACGCAACTCAATAGAGATGAAGAGGAGAAAAACCAGGATGAGGAGACGAGACATAGTTTGGAAAATAAAGATATTACAAGGAACGAAGAGGAGACGAAAACTAAAGAGGAGAAGCTGATTGAAAGGCAGAAGGATGATATGAGGAGATATAAGAAAGATGAAGAGTACAGAGATATGAAGGTAAAAAAAAGATCCGAACAAGAAATGGAAGGAAATAGGGAGGAAAATACAGAGTATGAAGCAGACAACAGAAAAAAGGAGCAAAACGCAGAAACAAAGGATAAAGAGGGGATGCAGGAAGAGGTGAAGAAACGCCAAGAGAAGGATGATATGGGAATAAAGGAGGCTGGAACAAGAAATAAACAGACAGACAAGAAGCATAATGGGGATATAGGGAGAGAGAGCATAAAAGAAAACATAAAAATGGAAGAAAGGATACTGAAAGAAGAGGGGGAAAGCTTGAAATCTCAAAACAAAAATACAGGAAGCACTGGGCACTCCCTGACTTCCCAGCTAGGAGTCAACCCCACACTTACCACCTCAAGCTCTGCTCCTTTACCCAACGAGTTCACAGCCGGGCCCACCAGCTCTGTAGCAGCAAAACAACATGACCCACAACGGAACATCAGTCAGATTTCCTTAAATAAAACTATTGATCAACCAGATCCAACAGATAATCATGGCACTTCTTCCTGCCTATTTCCAGCCTGCCTGCCAGAGCACACAGAGCAGAAGAGGCTGTTGTGGATGAAGAACTGCATCTCGTGGTCTAAGCTGTCTCTTCAGAACAGGAGGAAACAGAAAGGGTCTACCTGGAGTTGCAGAGGGCTGAAGAGGGCAGCTGAGGCCAGTAGTCTGCCTCCTCTCTGCCCACACACTCTGCTTCAGTCCACAGGCTGGAAATCACTGCAGGAGGTAACAAAGGTTCAGCCACCATACAGACACATTAATCAGAATAATTAACACTTAATATTTTTGACAAGTTGTCTCTTTCTCATGGTCTGATGAAACATGTTAACCTCTCTTTCAGGTAACCATGGTGACCCTGGAGGACCTGCCTGGATGTAGCTTGTCCACTCTTGCCCAGTGTACGAAACTTCGGTCCCTCACTCTCCGACGCTGTGGCCTGAAATCCTTGGAAGGCATCAGTCACTTACAAGAGCTCTGCTGCATTGATCTACAGGTGAATAGAGAATCAAAACTGAATCTGTTTCTGACTGTTCAGTTGGGTCCTACAATTTACCTTTTGTTTTGTCTCAGGAAAATGACATCTCGTTTGTGGATTGTGAAAATATGACCAGCTTACGAGTTCTTCGACTTGCGAACAACAAACTAACATCCATCCATGGTTTAAGTGGTGCAGACAGTCTGGATGTTCTTGACCTCTCGCACAACTCCATCACCCGTATTGGTGAGAACTGAAATATTCATTAGACTGTACCTCAGGAAGCTCTGACATCACCACTGTTTAGAATATTTGTAAAAAGAAAGTATGCTAATTAGATACAAAGTATTGTTGTCACAATGTTTGATTATATCAAATACAAGGTCTCCAAGTCCACCTGCACCTTGATTAATAATTTTTCTTACAATGTACACTACCGTTCAAAAGGTTGCCATCCAGACAATTTCATGTTTTCCATGAAAACTCACACTTTTTTCATGTGCTAACATGATTGCGCAAAGGTTTTCCAATCATCAATTAGCCTTTCAACACAG
This sequence comes from Amphiprion ocellaris, assembly GCF_022539595.1. Classification (NCBI taxonomy): domain Eukaryota; kingdom Metazoa; phylum Chordata; class Actinopteri; family Pomacentridae; genus Amphiprion; species Amphiprion ocellaris. The sequence goes on from NC_072768.1 coordinate 23,258,838, forward strand.
TTAGCTAACACAATGTAGCATTAGAACACAGGAGTGATGGTTGCTATAAATGGTCCTCTGTACCTCTATGTAGATATTCCATTAAAAGTCAGCCGTTTCCAGCTAGAATAGTCATTTACCAAATTAACACTGTCTAGACTGTATTTCTGATTCATTTAATGTTATCTTCTTTGACAAAAAAAAAGTGACCCCAAACTTTTGGATGGTAGTGTATATGTACTCATGAGGTGCTGCAGCTTCCTCCCACAGTCCACAGACATGCTGAGGTTAATTCTAAATTGTCCATAAGTGTGAATGTGAGTGTTTTTGATTGTCTATGTGGCAGTGTGATAGACTGGTGACCTGTCCAGGGTGAACCCTGCCTTTGCCCTAAGTCAGCTGGGATAGACTCCAACCCCCTGCAACTCTACAGAGGATGAAGCTGTGTAGAGAATATGGATGGATGGACAATGTATATGTAGCAACTTGAAACTTGACAAACTTGAACCCATATGTCAAGTCTGCTATTTTCCACAAGAGGGCAGCATCTCTCTGCTTTTCAGATCTGCACTTACTCACTTTGCAATGAAACCTGAAGCATGACCCCAATATTATAGATAGAGATTGTTTTGCAGTGGAGATTCTTTTGTTTGTTTTCTGCCTATGTGCTGATTCACTTTGAGCAATTTTCCAATCTGGAAAAGTGGTTTCTAATTTTTGTGTCATCCCCAGCCGGTCTGGAGTCTGTGAACAGACTGCAGAGATTGTCAGTGGACCATAACCAGCTGATCAGCACCAAAGGACTGAAAGATGTATATACACTCCTCCACCTGGACTGCTCACACAATCACCTGGCAAGGGTAGAGGGCCTAGAGAACAACGCTCTGCTCCACACACTGGATCTGAGAGGCAACAGCCTTGCTGAGGTAAACGGCCACAACTGAGGACTGAAAATGCTGCATCTGATCTAGACAAGTTTAGAGGGAGGTTGAATGACTTGTAGTGCAACTGAATTAGGCGTATCATTCTGCTTTTATCTTTTATTTTCTTCATACCATTAGATGCTTGTCTTATTTTTATTTTATTTTTTGCAATTTCACCCTCATTAGAAATATCATAGTTGAAAGAGATAAGAAATGTGGGAAAGAGAACAGGGGAATGACATGCAACAAATGTCTGTGCTGGCCAGGAATCAAATCAGGGATTCAGTAATTGTAGGTATCTACACCCACATATGTGCTATAGACCTGAACCACTTGGCTATCCGGTTGCAACGAATAGCTTTCAAACCATACGAAATTTTACAGATGCATATGAGGTGCTGTATTTCAATCAAATGAAGTTAGTTTCTTGGCTCACATCACAAATTTGAGCAGATTATGAATGAAGAGATTCTCTTGATTAAACCACAGGCTGGTGTTTGTAAATAGTTTTGGCTCAAATTTCTCCATATGTAATTTTAAAACTTGAGATCATGAAACCATCTCACCAGTGGAAATCCAAAAACAAAACGAAACTGTTGAAAATCTTTCACGCAGCATGATTTTAACAATTTCCTTCCACTGGATAAGAGGCCTAAACAGATGGATGAAGTTAAGGAATGCCAAATGTATCTTTTGATAGCCCTTTTGGATCGTGAAATAATGCAATGTGAAAAAATTGATGTCCCAGAAGTGATGCCTAATATGTTATTGTACAATGTGGTGATAGCACATTCTATCCACAGTGCAAATTTGGATGTTGAACAATCCAAAACAAAATAATAAGGCTAAAAAGAAATGACAAGCGGGACGAGCATTCTTAGCTTTGCCTTCAATTAAACAAAATAAGAGATGCACAGTTCCAGTGACAAATAAAAGGTAGCAGTTAATGGTAGTAGTTTCACCTGTATTTGTCAAGTAAAAATGACTTCCAAGAAAATACTTAATAAGCAGCAGTTGTAGAGAGTGTCCAGATGCTGGATCTTATCTTTCTATTTCTTTGGTAGATTAACTCCAAGGTAATTGGAAAAAAAAAAAACATTCAAAACAAAATTACACGAGGAAAAGTAGTCAGTAAGTTGCTATATACATGCTCAGAGTTTCCGAATGTGCTACTTTTGAGCTTACCTTGTGGTTGACGCTGATGACAGTAACCCTAGAGGGGCTAAAACAACTGACATTGATGGATGGCGTCAGTTAGTTGCTGCTGGACCAGCAGCAGCAGCAGCAGCAGTGTAAAGTTAGTCTAACCTCACAGTGTGACCAGTGTTAACTGACAACTTCACCCTGTTTCACCATCAGCCCCCCATTCTGAAGAACCAGGTCCTCCTCAGAGAGCTGCATCTGGACGACAACAGCATCTCCTCCCTGCAAGGCCTCACTGCCTGCTGGCTGCCTCTCCTGCAACACCTCTCTGCGGCCCAAAACAGGTACACAATATCCCTCCAGCCCTACCTGATATCGATTTTATCTGATTAGTAGGTGACTCATGCAACCTCAACAACTACAAAACTGGTCACATAATTCAGAATGTTTCAGTATTTAACGCTGACACAAAATAAAGCTTTAACAGTGTTTTCATTTGTCTCTTTGCTTCTAGGATTACCCAGCTGCCCTCTATGTCTGGTTTTCTGTCCCTTGAAAATCTGGATCTTAGTTCCAACTGTCTATCAGGTAAAACACGATCTTACTGAAACACACTATTAATCCCTAAATATATAAAGCCATTCTGACTTTTACTATGCATGTAATTTATAAAAATTCATACCAGTTTTGTTTCATCATCTTTTTTGCCTGCTTATCTTGATGTAAGGATTTTACATTTTGCTGATTAGTTTGTTGCCTTTTGTGAAGCGCTTAGTGACTTGAGTAACATGATATAGTTATTATTACTACTATACGACTTGCATGTTTAAAACCGGCCACCACATTCCTTCTCTATGCTCACAAGCCTTCTTTCTCTCCAGTGTCTTAATCCCATTAAGCCACAGATAAAGTTCACTCAACAAAAGAGGTTACAATAGCAGTACATTTACATGCACGAAACCTTGAGGCATCAGCATTTGATTCTTTGTATTTTAGATGTTGATGCTGCATTCACTGAGTCGCTATGCAGGCTGTATAAGCTCAGTGTGCGACTCCACTTTAATTAGATCCATAAAGTTACATCTCTCAGGAGCACATCTCTTCATTTCATCCAGTTGGTATAGTTCCTACGTAACAGATAGGATGCTTGTGATATTGAGGAATAGACTGAGAAATAGACGTTAACATGACAAAGTTGTTTTTCTGTTTGTCGCTCAGAGCTATGTAACGTATGTGAGAATCTGGAGGGATGTCAGTTCCTGCAAGAAGTCCACCTCATGGGGAATCCTCTTCAGCATGAGAGTGGCTGGAGGTAGGATGAGGGCTGGGTGCGGGATAATACATGGGCTACTGTTTTTTTAGGGACTTCATATGTTATTATCTAATATGAATGCATCTGCTTTTAGGACATAAAAGGCAGTGCTGCTGCATTAAGCTCATTTGAATTCACCTAAGGAATTTTCTGGATGGCTGTTCACCTCTGACTTGAGCACATGCTCCTTTGCAGTACCTGCGACACAGTTTCAAATCAAGATAGAGTAATTAGAAATTTCCGTAGGTCTTTCTGAAAATTGTTTGGACCTAAGTTTCAGTTTCAGCTTCCTTTGCTCTGAAATATCAGTCGCTGTGATGGATGTTCAAAGGAACATACCAGTGAAAAGCCACTATTTTTCTGTCACAAATTCGGTCTGTTGGCTCAGGTAGTCTAAACATTCCAGCCGAACACAAGCCTCCCTGTCCACTTCCCAGGATTACCACTGTGATCCGCATTGCCTATTAGATTACCGTGAGGTTCCACAGACATCTGTGTGTACGTACGCTGCACTAAGTGCTTATAATTCCCACAATATTGATACAGCAGAAAAATCAATTATTATTTCATTGTCAATTTGCTCATTCACTTACAGTGCCTAAATATTTTACCCATGTTAAGACAGTTGCAGTGAGTTTATATGGAAAATATGCGATGACCACTCATATTCCTCATGCTTCTATTGAGCTGTCATGATCAGTGATGTCAGCTGTTACAGGTTTGAAAAGTTATTTGGCTTCTCAGAGTTACTCACACCCATTTAGTAACAGCCAAATATCAAAATAAGAAAAGTTATACTTGCCCCTCCAAAAAGCCCTCATTGTTTCACTTTCAGGAAATTGTTGCTTATCAAACATTAGAGGTTTTGTATTTAGGAGATGTCACAGGTCCTTTTTGGACCTTTGGACCATAATGAAAAGTTTACCTTTACAGTATAACAGAGAGGAGTCAAGTCTCAATTGTGCATGTCAAACTTCCACTTTGTCAAACGTACACGTTAATGTCTATGGAGTTCATGAATTCTGATAATGTGAGCATAAAATCTATTTGTAGATTTACCTTTTCAGTGGAGTTTTCTCTCTCCAGAATAACCCTAAAAACATGGGTTACTTGTGGACACTTTTTCTGTCTTAAGCCTTAAACGAAACATTACCTTAATATTTCATTGAACTTTACTTAACCTCCAGTGCCAACAGTGGAATTAACCCTCAGTATTTCCACACTCATGCCCTGGCCCTTTCATCCCGAGCCAGTGATAACATCTGCTAAATTAAAGCACCAAAAGGCAAGCGCTAAGAATTACACTCCCTGTAGGCAGCCCCTGATCCAGGAGACGCAGACGAAGAAAACACTGGGCCTGATTAATCAGGGCCACTTTAAGGGCCTGTGTTTTGGAGGAAGTCTTCACTAAATGAAATACGGACTTGTGCTCATATGGGCTGAAGAGGGGAGGTTGAAGGAATGTGAGCCAAGAACAGTGTTTCCCTCATAAAGGAGGATGAAATTTATAACAATTTAGAAGAGATACAAGTCCAAGTAAATTCAGTGTGGATATAGCTACAAAAGATTCATAGCACCTTAATTATGAAGCCCGCCCTTGTTCTGAAAAATTTGTTTCAGTTGCTTGGTGGCATTTAAACAAATTCACAACTTACATGATTCACCAGAAGTATTTATACTTTAGACAGATCTAAACTGGAAAGCCTATTGCAAAGATGATCACAGTAGACAAAGAGTTGTATCTCTGAAATGAGCAAAACTCATTTTCAGTAATTCCTTAATAGGATTTATCTATTGTAAGCATCAACAATTTACAGTATCTAATTATTTTCTACATAGATCTACTCTGCAATCTCACAAGTGTGTCTAAGTGGTGTCCATTTTTGAATTAAATTACCCTCCCCACCTTAGTGAGCTCATGTAACAGCCAAAAGGTCCTATTTGGGTTTGGGTTTGACAGCCAGCCACACAACATGCCCAAAGGGTTGGAATCTAATCCTGATCCATGTTAGAGAGACCCAGTGGGCCACATCAAAACCGTATCCCTCTGACAGTACACAGATCCCATCCTCTGCTGTCACGTCTTTGTCTCAGGGTGACGGTAGGGTTGTGAAAATCTACTTGCTATCTGTGCATAGTACGAACCATTAATATAATCATTCGTGTAAAATAAGGCATTGTTTTAAGTAATTGAACAAAATCTACAGAGAAAAGAAATCCTTACTACTATAGGATTTTAAAAAAAAAGCACAAGAGTCAATCTTTCTGTAAATGTACTGGTGTTAAATGGTTATATTCTGCCATAGCCCTCTGACAGGATCTTAAAGCCAATGAACTGATATTTAAAAGTTACAGAGAAAACAGCCATTAAACAGAAAAAAAGCAGAATAAAATAGATTAGTAATCTAAAGAAGGACCTACTTAAATATTCACATATGCACCCTTTATTAATCCATCTCAAATGAAGAATTTGACCCCAACACATGTTTTGTCCTCCTCCTGTGACGTGGGAGGCAAGATTTAAGAGCATATGGTACACTGGGAATCAATTTAGAAAAAGTTCTTAATGTTTTTAAAAAAAGTTACTTTTTGCAGCCTGAAGGCTTGTATTTTTATGGATTTTATTGTTGCCATTCCCTGGTGTCCTGTAGAGTTTCCAGCTCCACATTTTCCCACTGAACACAGACCACATTTGGCCAGTGTTGCGCTCGTAGATGCTCTGAGTCTGTTTCTCTGGCGGATAGTTGAGATTCTTCTGCTTGTACATCCTTAGCCTCAGGCAGCGGTTACCTCTCCCCCAGACTCACAGCCATTCAAGACTCCCCTAAAGTTGAAGGCTGATACTACCTAACATTTGTCATTTGGTAAGGGCTTTTATCCAAAGTAGCTCTGTAACTACACTTTCAGAAAACAATATAAAGTTGACAGATAGTAACTTTCTCAAAATGTGTTTAGATTGTAAAGCCAGAGTCATTTATAACAGGGGATCTCTAAATCACTGTAAATACAATAATCTTACTAGTTCAGGGGACAAAATGTACAGTGTACAAAACAGAATGTAGCATTAGTGGGCTCTGAGAGTCTGTCAAACTAAGCAGAGAATGGCAGCTCTAACACTTTCTTCCCGCTGAGTGATATAGGTGTAAACATAATTATAATAATGCAATTGAATATAATTCAGTAAGACACTGATAATAATTTGGTACGCTGATCAGTATCAGTTATTAAATGATTTTTTGAAATATGGACTGGGAACAAAAACAAACTGCATCTATTCCTTTGAGTCTGAAACCTGTGCATTGATATTAAAGGTCTGTTAACTAAAAATCTCAGATAAAAGCTTTACATGTGGTTTCATAGCCCTGACAAAATTCTGCCCAACCTAAGGCTCATTGTGAGGATTTCTTCACAGCAGCTGAGATTTCAACCTCCTTTTCCAACTCTGTTTATGTTGGTCCCAAAGGCCCTCATTATTTGTGAACAAACTGTTCTTTATGCAAACTGCAGGATTCACCAAGTTGTTTGTATATTCTGTGGTGGTGAAGAGTGCATTCAAGATGCTGTACTCTTATGTACAATGTATTAGTCTATGATAAGATCAAACCAAAAAACGTAATATAAATAATATAAATATAGTAGGTGCCTTGTTCTCTCTTTGCTAAATGAATACCAGCGCAATTGTTTTCTGTTACTGTCACTATGATAGCTCTCACTTTTAGCTTTGCCATTTTTTTACCATTAGTCTTATGCGTTAGTTGGATATAAATTGTTTTTAAAAAAATGTGCAGTAGAATATAAAACTGTGGTCTGTTTGTAGGATTCAGTTGGCTAGTCAGACTTTCTGTTGTTACCGCTCATGTAACAACAACAAAAAAAATGTGTCCGATATTTATGCAGTATGCTCTCTCTTTCAGATCTACACTGCAGAGAGCAGTGCCTGGCCTGAGGGCCATTGACAGCCAGCAGACAGACTCCTTTCTCTCGCCTCCTGCTGTTCAGCGGGTCAGCTTGGCCTCAGGCTCCTTCCAGACTTTCTGTCAGGCTCAGCTTCAGCAGACACATGATTTACAGCAGCATCACAGCAGGGAGCTCAGGTAAGAGACAAATGAGAAGATGTAGTGTGAGTGTGCCCTGTGTCTAGTGTGGATGAGTGCAGGTCTTATGAGTGGTCAGAGAGTGTGGTTGGATCCTCAGATTTACTGCCTAATGTTACTTCAGATTATATAATTTCTCCACCAAGGAACGCGGCGGAGTTATGTGACGAATGGCGTACGTTTGTCCTATGAATCTGTCTGTGCACAACATTACTCAAAACGGACTAATGGATTTGGATGAAATTTCCAGGGAAGGTCAGAAATGACACCAGGACCAACTGATTAGATTTTGGCAGCGATGTGGCATATAGTCTGAATGCACAGATTTGTTAAGTATCCCGTACCACTGGGAGATAGCGGCATGACATCACTGTAACTATGACAAGTGCCTGCTGATGATCACGATTGCTATACTGCTTCAAATCGACCGTTGCGGACTTATTGGGACTTATCCGTCTGAAATGGTACAAGGAACAATTGTTTAAATTGTGGGGGTGTTTCCGAGTCCCATCAATTCCCGCCACCTGCTACATGTTTAAGTCACGCGATTCGATATTTGTACATAACATACACGTGCTTAACACATGCCTGTGCTGAGCACAAGGTCATTTTGTTTGTGGCTACATCTATAACCAATGGCCACATTCTATGTTGCCGTGATTTCTGCCACAAATTTTTTCAAGATTTCAGCCGTCGGAAATGATACGACTGAGCAGCCTTGGCGGAGTACTGCGTTCGTGGAATGCTTTTCTTATTTTAATTAGGATTATTTTCTCCAATACTGACACCTGCATCATCTGTATTTGTAAACTAAACTATCAATGGCACTGGTTTCTGAAGAATCTTGGAGGCAGCTCCAGGGAGGGAAGGTGAGAAATGCACATGTGGAAATGATAATTGAAATTTGGTTTTGAGGTGTCTTGTAAATGCCCCATATAGTTCCAGTATCACAGATAATATGTTCTCTCCCTTTTAGCTAACTTGTGTCAGGTACCTATTATTTTCACACCAAATTACCTGAAATATCTCTCCCTACAAGGAATTAAAGAAAGTCAGTTTAGCCAGTATTTACTGCACCTTTGATTGATTGTGTGTCTAAGGAAAAGAGAGAAGAAAAAGATATTAAGCTTGTAGGCAGGAAGCAAAACACTGACGGTGTTGTAACACCCTTGAAAAGAAACACAGATTTCACATGGTAAACCAGAATGAAACCGAACTGGATGAGACGATATGAATGGCTGCAAATCTATTTACAAGAGGTTGTATTACACAGTTTTTTTCTTGTGCTGTTCAGCCTGTCAGACTTGCAGACATCAAGCAGTGAGGAATGTTAGTTATCCTGATGTTATGTCTGATACGTAGGGCGTAGTGGGCCTAAAGACAACGTCCACCTATTTTCACAAGTCCTTCAGTGTCACTGGCCTCCACACACATTGACGCTCCTTCTCAAGTCGGACCACCAGCACTTAAAACAGTGGTCAACTTTCTGCTTATCTTCCTGACCCTTTCTAATTACACAGCACAAAAGATGAAACGTTGCAGCGGCCAGTCGTGCGGGTCACACCGAGGACTCCTATGGCTTGGGGGATTGCGTGGCGCTCCCCTTGCTTCACCCCTCACTGTGTGCCCTCTACCCCCCTGGCCCCTGGACAATGAGCCATTTTGGAGGCTTTGCGAGAGCCAACACAGTCATTTAACCCCTGGCCTGACCTTGTGTCAGACTGAGGTTCGGTGGAGGTGAGAAGAGTGCCACACGCCAGTCCACTGGCGACTGTGAGGTGAAACAGGATGGAGTGTGTTCGGGGTATAGTTTAACAACATTTTTAAAAATTTTATAAGGTGTAGGGTGGAAGCTGAATACTATATTCCTAACAAAATGCCTCTATTTCACACATACAATGTACTTGCTGATGTAGCTGAGCAAAAATTATGTTTTTTCCCCAAAACAAGCATGTACTTGTGAAGCAAGCAAATGTTTTCTTGGCCTTGAGTGATCATATGCCATAGAAAATTTTTTAAAAAAGGTTATTTTTTGTGGAGGAAAATCTTCTTACTTTTTATTTTATTTTATTTTATTAACCCCGTGACCAGTGGCTATATTCTGCAGTATTGGTACCGCACTTGCAACTAATATGTACAAAATGTTTATAGAGGCAAAGAGGAGGGTTAATACAGTAAAATAGAGTGAACCTTTATTGTTAACTAAGGGCAGTTATATTTAATATTAGAGTTAAGCAAAACAACAAACTAAAGATTTCCACTTCTTTTTCACTTCTTGTGATTATAATGTGAAGGATGTGGATTAAAAACACACAGCCCTTGCTCAGTGCAAAGACCTTGATGTATTTTATAGGTAAACTAAAACTAATGCGTGGTATCAGCAATTTTAGTATGCCCCAAAGTCTGTCTTTTCAGTATAAAATTACCTGTTTGTGATACTATCCCACAGTGCAGCAAGGAAACACAATGACTTTTCTCACTAAAAAGACCACAGCAAGACACCCACTTGATTTGTCTAAATTAGACCGCTGAAGCCTCATATTAGCATTGGCTGAACTTTGGAGGGCCCAGTGGATTTTGTTCATGATCTTCTACATTTGGGTTGTGTCGTGAAAGGATATTGTAATGTGCAGTGTGGACAGGAAAGCCAATGACAGTGAACAATAGCCTTTTTAGTGTTTTATGGGCATTTGAATGTTGTATTAACCTGTCCTTGTAAACTTTGATTGTTCCATAGTTTTGCTTTAAGTGTTTAAAGCTCTTACTCTACTACTTTTTACTGATCTTGCTTAGGTGACATTTATTCTGGGATTGATGTGAATTGCACATTTATAGCCAATGTTAGAGAATCAGATCCAGTCAAGAATTAAAAAAACTGAATTTACTAGTGAAGGACTTGTCCTCACCTCAGCTGGTCTTTGCTTTCTTACTGCTGTCTAACTGTTTTATTGCAGCAGTGATTTCTGCTGGGAGAACCCATATCATAATGCAACAACAAATAGTACAGTTTGCTATGTCCTTAAATGTAATTGAAAAGACAAGTAACCAGTGACAAAAGGTTAGCGAAAGCTAATAATGATCAATTGCAATTGCACTTTTCTGCCGTGACCATGCATACACAGCTTTAACGCTGTACAATTCCTTTCCTTCTTTCTTACACCACTGCTATAGATGTTTATGGTGACCCTGGAGTGAACCAGCAGGTACAAGGAGGGGAGGTCATTGGGGTCGTAATCCTTTTGGACCTCCCGACTCCTCTCTCTTGTCCCATTGAGAATGAAGAGCTAGGTCTTTGTAGAAAAGAAGCTGTACTACTTAAGGTTACTGGCTTTCCAGACTGGCCGAGCGTCTGTGCCCCCTCAGGGTTGAAGACAGGGAGGGCAGCGGAGCCAAGCATTGCTAATAGATTCATTAAGTTTCCATTGAGGTGGCTTTGTAGTCAGTTTATCCCCTCAATGAAAGAGACATTATATGGTATTAGGGCACACACAGAGCAGGCAGGCAACACTCTCTGACTCTCACTCTCTCTCTCAGAGGCGCACACACACACGCACACACACACACACACACGCATGCACGCACGCACACACACACACAGAGTGAACGAGTGAGAGAGTACAATCACCTCACTTCAGATATACTGATAAGGAATATAATCTAAAAATAACAACAAAATCAGACATTTCATTAACTTACTATTGAACTGAATTTAGCTTTTCTATTGCTATTATCTAAATTACACATCAACCTCTATTGCTTTTAAAGGGATAGTTTGGTTTCTTTGACACGTATTTATATGAGGTGTTTATCCATAATCAGTGCATGACCTACAGTCAGTCAGTCAGCATGACAGTCAGTACATCTCTAGTTTAGAGAAGCAGACAAGAGGACCAGCACATAAGCTAAGCACTGTGTATTTGTGGATGGGCTCAGCAACAAATTGTATATTTGGCCCAGCTAAAAACGTCAATATCAGTATGAGAGTACGCTGTATTTAGGTAATTTTTGCATCTTTAGCCCTTTTCAACAGGGAATTGGAGCCTATATATTGCTCTGCTTTCCTCAAAGCCATCAGACTCCATTGATAAAAACTGTACTTTTTCCTTGTAGAAAATGGGAGTTGCTGGTCCACCACTGCTTCCATCAGTTAATTTGTTGTGCTATTGTGTGACCTCACAAAAGCACGTTAAACACATTAACAGTCTAGTAACTCCAGTTTTCTAAGAGGTAAAATTGCTGTTATTAAGGAGTTTGGTGAGACTGAGGAAGGACTGTCTGACAGCAAAGTAGAGCGATGAAGATAATCTAAATATAGTGTACACTGAAACTGATTTTGAGTTTTTAAGTGGCTAAAATATGTTTTATTGCTGAGCCCTTTCACGGCAGTACATTGCTTAGCTACTGTGGTGGTGGGGGTGTGATGTGCCAACAGTTAGCTACTGTAGGTAATATACCTGTGGATAAAAACCTTATACATCCTCACTGCAAAGAAATGATGTCTTCAAGCATTTAGTTCGAGCTACAACTGATTTCATCCTTTTTAAGTGATTTAATTTCATCCCACCACTGATTTCTCTATTTAGGTTTTTTGTTAAATAAAGGTTTATATTGAATCTGGTTATCAAAAGTATTGGTATTATCTTTCAAATGGTTTCTTGAATATAACTACGGTTTAGAATATATTTTAGACACTTAAAATTACATACTGTAGGTACTGTGATTAAATCAGAACTGTACAAGAGCTTTGGGGCAATTTGCCTGCTTTCCATATCTATGATTCACAGGTCTGAGATTATTTATTAATACCATTGACTCCTGTTCATTTTTCCTGTGTGAGACCATAGACTGTATAGTGAAATATGGATACAGCCTTTAGGTCTGATAAGTGAAGCCAATGAGGACGTGCCTTAACCCTGCATTCTTTCAAGGAGCCAGCAGGGGGGGACACCTCTGCGAGGAAAAAAAATCCAATTGTATAGAGGCCAATGAGAAAACGATTCCACTTCTCTATCAATTTATTGTCTCAGTAAATATATTTATAATAAGTAAATGGTCTCAATGGATAGTTTCAAGTTTACCTCGGTGCAGAATGATGCTCATTTTGTAAATAGTAAATATTTACAGGAAAATAAACAATAAAGCAAGTAATGTTTTAGAGAAGAGCTATCTTACAATTGACAAGTCACAACCTTATGGGAACGCATAGTGTAGTTAAGTACTTAATCAGATGCACCCCATGCCTATTACGTTTGTCTGTTTTCAAAATACCAGTTTGGAAAAGGTCAAAATTCAAACACTAGGCTTCAAACCAATGTGTGATGTCACACAGGCTATGTCCATCTTTTTACATAATCTATGTTTCAATCAGCACCACAGACATCTAATCAAAATCATATAGTGAATATATCCTTACATTAAATGAAAAGTTTTTGACTCTGGCACAAATTGCATTACATTTCCCCAGTGTGGTCAGTTTGTTGAAGGTTCATAAAGACAAACCATCATTACTGTATTTCTTGACTCGATAGTCAGTCTTCTCAGACTTCTCATAGAGGAGAGTCTTCCCCATCCACATAAACCACTACATACAGTAAATCCCATGAGTAGGTTTGATTGGAATCCATGTGGACTGGAACTAGGATACAGCAGGCTTTAAATGTGTGTGTGTCACTGAGTCCTACACTTCTCCAACAGTTGATGTAGATTTTTCAGTAACCATAGGAGTGACCATCATATCTAATGCTGTGGCTTTTTCTGTGTGCTTGTTTACAGCAATGCTTCATCTCCTTTGGAAGCTCTGAAAAGTGTCTGCCGGCACTTCCCTATGACCCTGAAGCTGGCTGAGGACCAGAGATTTGCCCATGAGTATGGTGACACCACTGTGTGTGATGAACACTGGGTTGTAGACCAAATACCGCCAGAGAAAACTCCACACAGGGACAGTGTCATTGCTGAAAATTGTACTGAATGCCCAAAAATGAAGGACACTAGCCAAGTACCAGCAGTCTTTCCAAGCGGGGACAACATCAGATGCAGCTACTGGAGTTTAGAAGACAATCCAGCTGCAGAGAGTCAGCGTGATGCATTTGACAGCGTTACAGTGGGTCCAAAGACAGGGCCGACAGTTACCAAGGCCAACTCTAGCAGCGTTCACTTCTTTGCAACAAAGGGAAAAACAAACTCCTTCAGTCTTGATAAAGCACCTGTGCTCAACCATCAAGACTCAGACCTGAAAATGTAATTTGCCGAATATTTTATCTGAGCCATTAATGTCTGCTTCTGTACATCCATTCCATTAAACACTACACTATTGATGACAGATCAGCTGATGTAATGCATGTAATGAAAGCCTCCAGATTCTTTCATGGTACACAACTGGACACTGACGACTTAAAGCAAACACTCTGTTTTTTATATAATTCTTTTTATAGCAGCTCAGCATTTTATTAGTTTCTGCTGCAGCACATTTGTCATCATTGGAGCCTCCTCTATTTGATTTACATCAGAAGACGTTGAAGACCTTATTCATTTTAACACGCAGCTTTATCATTAACACTATGCTATCTTTGGGAGGACAATAGATCTTTGATATGAGAGTTGGCTCTGGACAGGCTTAAACTCTCCAGAGTCCTGCTCTCCAGATGTCTGCACAGAAATAAATTCATGTTTTGAAAGATGAAGGTGCTATGACATCATGTATATCCCTCACTTTTTGTGTGTACTTAACTGTGTGTGTGTTCTTTCTGGAGCAGCACAGCAGCAGTCGTGATTCAGCAGTGGTGGAGGAAATACAAGGGGAACATTAATGCTCCCCCCTTCTCAGAAAAGGGAGGAGAGAGAGGAGGAGATGGAGGAACGCCAGAGTCAGGAGCTTCCTACATTAACAAGAGAACTGTTGGCCGCGACTATGCAGCGACTGTCATCCAGGTAAAACCTTTGGCACTTTGTCAGAAATTCAAGCCTTTTCATTTGGCTTACTGTACAGGAAGTTAACTCCAGAGAGCGGACTTCAGCTGTTTGCTGCCTTGCTATATCCAAAACATACCACCTCTCATACTATGCCCCTTTTCAGCACCCTACTAAACCCCATTCTCCCAGTGACAACATAGACTGGTTATCCAGGATAGTTGGAGTTGGTAATACTTGATTATCAGTCTGTTTCCTTCCATCTGTCCATTAGGCCATTATGTCCATGGGTACATTCAAAATCTAGTCATTCTCCATTAAAGCAGCAACTACTAATATTGTAACTATCAATACTTGTTGAGTTATATTTTTGGTTCATCAATTATTTAGTGAGTTGCTAAAATGTCAGAAAAGGGTTAAAAAATACTCTCTCAGTTTCCTGCTTAAAATTTTATCTCCAGAATCGACTGCTCATTAACCTGCTCACGTGTCCTTATTGCTACAACTACAATTTTCTAGAACTGTGGCTGAAGTCCGAAGCCACTTTCACTTTGTTGATACCTGGAAATGTCCGTTTTCTTCTTTGAACGTCAATCTTCAAGCCTCAAATGTGCTTTGGAAGCTTACTTGGCTAATCCTCTGCACAGAGGTGTAAGCTGCTGTTCTGAAACACATGCTACTCAACACCTCTTTCAAATCCCTTCTCAACACAAAAAGTGTTTGATGAGTCCTTTAGGGCTCTCCAAGGTAGAATGTGGGGGTTGTAGTGTAGCAGAGTAGTGTATGTGTGTGTGTTGGGGGGCTACGGAGTGATTAATCAGATTCCAAAGAAGTGCAGTAGTAAGAGTTCTAGAATTCCTGCGCGGCTCAACTTGAAGTGGAGCGTGCCCCCCCAGCCCGCTGGGAATTGTAGGATTTAGAGGCACACTGGAGCTCCATTTGTCTCTGAACAGCCTGGAGTCATGCAGAGTTCAGACAGGAGAACACTCAGCAATTAAAAGAGAGGTTAACATGTTTTATCTCCACAATGGGATAACATGCAATATTTACGTTTGCTCTGTGATTCATGGATAGTTTTCTACCATTTCTTTTCTCGGGTACCTCCAGGCATTTTGGAGGAGCTTCACTCTGAGGAGGAGGCTTGCATCTGCTCTTGCTGCTGTCAAATGCCCCGGCAATGGAGAGGATGACACTCTTGAGGAGGTGGACATGGATGAATTTGTCTTTGATGAGGTATGCACACAAGTTCATGTGTTCTTCACTTTCATGGTTCAGTAAATTCCCCACCCCATGCCCCATCAGACACACAACCCTGCACAGAGGTTGATACATCAGTGCACAAAAGTGTGTACACGTACCCAACACTACCTCCATGCACACACAGACCTGCACACATGCACAAAACCTGTGTGTGCGCATATGCAAACAAAGAAAAACTTACAAAGACACAGAACAATGTGGAGATATTTTCTGTACATACATCTGTCGCACACACATCAAAAACATATTCAGAAATCTTGAGTTGCCATTTTATTATGTTCAAGAAAGTCAAAAAACTTCACTACTGTGTTTTATTATGTATGGATTTTACAGTTCTAAGTATGTAGTATCCTGTATGTATATACAGATGGGTGGCAAATTAAAGGAAAATTTGAACCCTTGACCCCTATATAGTAAGAGGATCTGGTGACTCTGACATGGTTTAGGTCCACTTGTCCTCAGAAGGAAGGATCACTGCAAATTAATACAAAGTAGTTCTGAGCTGCCACCTATATCCTATGGTGAACCATTTCTGACGTGAGGATGGAGGGGTTTCCTGTTCAGAATGGTTCTTAATGGTTTGATAAGGATGATGTGAATCATATGCTATGGCCTTCACAGTCGACGGATCTAAACTTAACACCTATGCGAGATTTAGGACTGAAGTGTTATACTGCACACTCCACCACCATCATAAAAACACCAAATGAGGAAAATATTTTGGAAGAATGGTGTTGATCCCCCCAGCAGAGACCTGGAGAATCAATGCCACTGATTGATTAGTGCACTGGAGCTGTTCTGGTGGCATGTTGAGGCACCTTACTTGACATTTTATGTGGAGATTTCCTTCAGTTTGTCATCCATCTGTATATTTTGTACATCATACAGTGTAATGTTTGATTCCAAAAACCTTTTCTTTATGACTTTTAAAAAGGCAGCACTGGAGAAACACTGGACACTAACCCTTTCTGAGGACTCACCTATCACACACTACCCTGTCTCGGAGCAGGCATTATCTCTGAAGGTAAAGTATTTTGTTATTACCTATGATCAGCTGAATACAGTAAAAGTGGGCAGCGAATTTTTGGATTTAACAGCCCCTTGTCACGTCAATATAAGAGTTATTTTCTTTTACTGTCCCTTGTTCATATTGCTTATCGCCCCCTCCAGGATTCATCACACCCTCCCTGATTGATGTTTAAATTTATTCTCTTGAAAAACAAAATTGTTTCCTGGAGGGCTGAAGGTTGCTCAGCACCAGCAGATGTCATTTTTCACGCTGGCTGGAGTGTCGTCCTGTTTTTTTCTGTCCTTCATTACCTCTCATTGGATCTTTTCTTTGGAGCTTGCTCAGCACTGTACATCATGGTAGCCAGTTTAAGCCAGCTGATGCGGTGCAGCTGCTGGTGTGGCCGGCCTCAATGTGTTGACACTGACACACACATCAAAGGCAGGGATGAACAATTTAGTGCTTTGACAAAGAGAAAATGGAACCTGGAGAGTAATTAAGCTGTTACTTTGACTTACGTATGAGCATTCCATGAGTGTGAAAATTCACTTTCTAAAAAGCTATCTCCCTAACCACCAAAAATGAAAATATCCACTTGAGTTAAATGTGACTGGATATCATTGTATACATTATATGTAATCTTCCCAAAGGTACACACCGAAGATTATGTTCTCTACACAGAGCTTAAACTGTATTTTCCATGTAAAGCTCCAGCAAAGCAACCTACTGAACACACCTCAAATGATGATCCAGTTTTTACTGTGACAGATATAATGTTTCCTAACACTAACACTGAAAACTTGTATGTAAAGAACCACTCCAGTAAATTAAGAGTTGTTTTATTTATTTTGAAGCAAATACAAAGATTTCTTACGTTGTATGCTTTGATTTAAAATAAATAGGTTGAAATTAAAAATGTACATTTTTGCTGACTCTGATTTGTATTTGTGTTTCAGCCTCTTAGTTCCTGTCTTAATCGCTCCCAGTACATATTCCCTCCACCACTTGTACAGAGCCCAAGACAGGCCTGGGTAGCCGGGGAACATGTGGACTTGGCTGCACAAAGAATTTCACCAGAGAGTTCCAACAGGTAGAATAATCTTAACCGTTGCCTTAGTCTGCAGTTTACCTAATCATTTGGCAACATTAGATACAGAGAAAGAAAAAGTGCCTCACTCTCTAAGTTTCAAACCACCAACAAAGTTTGTTTGAAAGAGATACTCCCCTCTGTTAGTTTTGAAATTTTTTTGAATTGGTTGTTTAACTGATGGTATTTTCCCCAGTATTTTTAGACATGCGATCATACAACGGTTACTGAAAAAAAACAGCAACTACAGACCAATTTTTACCTCCTTATATTTTTCAAGGTGCATGAAGGAGTCATTTCAGTTGATTTAATCTTGCTTATGAATAGTAGAAATACTTTTTTGCTAGTTTTGCAGTTTGCCTGTACATTTTTTTTAATTGCAGATAGACATGACAGTGGAGTCCAAGTGATTTTAGATTTGATCACTGCCTTTGCCTGTCATTCCATTCTTCTTCACTATTTAGAAACCTGGGTTGGCTTTAAGGGAACTTCTCTTCATCTATTATACATCTCCAATAGAACCTGGGCTTCAGCCATAACAAATGTCTGTTCCTCTATTGCCAAATGTTATTGTGGTGTAATTGTACTTCTACCAGCATGCTTCACAGTAAACTTAGTCACTTGACCAAAAACATTAAGAATTCCAGTCTTAATGTTTTTTAAATTCCAGTCCATATTTAAATACACTGCACCATTGTATCTTAGCAAGCTGGTATAGAAAGAGACTGAATATAATAAGAAGCTTTTTGTGCTGATTACTCATGATAATCAGTGGATATCCTTGATAGCACATGTAATATTACTTCTGCTGTTTTCTCTTGGTGTATAAATGTGTAATAACATTTTAAAATATTAATTTGGAAATTTTTGCATTTCTTGCTGGCTTTTTGAAGGACAATAACACTTTATGATTTCAGAAGCAAATCTCCTCCTTCAACCGCAGTGCTTAGTGATCTCTCTGAAAGATCAGAAAAGATTATGGAAGAATGGTAAATCATCATCTTATCATACATTGTATCTTCCCGACTACAATTTGTGTGTGTTGTCATTTCATTGAATGTGATTTTCTGTCTTTTCTTGTGGTCTCCAGGGGTTTCACTGACAGCCACACAGCTCTTCTGATGCTGAAGAGAGCTCAGAAGATGAAGTCGAAGAAACAGCAGCAGAAGAAACATAGGGGTGAGTATGTTCAGGATACGATACTTAGAGATATACCACATGTACTTATTACTTAAGGTTTTCTTCTTAAAGTCCCTCTCTGATTATTGATTGAACACCCATAATCTCATCTCTGGGTAACAAAGTTACATCTTTAGAGATCTGTTTTCTTAAGGCAGAAAATAATCCTTTCCTGCCTTAAGATTGCTTAAAATAACACTTCCATCCATTGCTCCCATTAGAATGTGTATTCAATGAAGTATTCAAACCAGAAGCTAATTCTGAAGAAGAATAATGATACAAAAAGCCTCATCCTGCAAGTTGACAAGAT
Source organism: Amphiprion ocellaris (assembly GCF_022539595.1). Lineage (NCBI taxonomy): Eukaryota > Metazoa > Chordata > Actinopteri > Pomacentridae > Amphiprion > Amphiprion ocellaris. Next base: position 23,278,040 of record NC_072768.1, read on the forward strand.
TGGTTCTTGGAGTTTGTTGTGCATGTTTTTGAGACTGTCAGGAGTGGCAAACTCCAGGGCTAAAAAATGATGCCAGTGTGGAAGTACCAAAAACTACAGTTCCTTGAATGGCTTTCTGAGGCTGGCTCAAAGAGTTAGCCAATCTCCATACACCACCATGTTCAAATGCCCACCTTTACAGCAGAAATAAACCTGTTTACAGCCAAAAGGATGATTTCTCTGTTCATGACAACTGTACGGATTGTGGGCTTTTATATAACTAATTTGTTCAAATTGTGTTAACGCCTAAATATATGACAAGATGGCAGAGAGATGTTTACATCAACAGCCCTAGCTCCACTCACGCTCCACTTATTTACCCATTTTCTTATTTGATGGGAGTTAAGAGGCTGCCTTGATAGCAGCCTTGACACCATACTAAGATTCAAAACCACTGTTCAGGAAACTTATTTGTGATGTCACAAAGAGTTTAACTATGTTTATATACTGTATATGGACTGTCTATGGCACATTGCCTTTTTTGCTCATGATCTGTCTGCTAGCATATAAAAAAACACCATAATAACATGTTAACAAACTAAAAAGTTGATTTTCACTGGAGGGGGGCATCAAGTCACCTCAACTATAATGCTTCCATTGTTCAATAATCCTTCAACACCAGAACTAATGTTTCCTTCTGTTTCCTCATTCTTAATCTTTGTATCCCTCCCTATATGGAAAGAATTCCTGCAGGGAGATGAATCTATTTTCTCAAAGGGAAAAAATCCACACTAATTTTTGCTTGTTTTCATTCTCATCGTAGTTCCTTCAATCGTGCTTCAACAGCAGTGACCCTTTCCACCCCATGTATGTTAACAAGCCATAACAGACAGCAGAAGCCAGGGCCTGTCGCCTCTTATTGGGCCTTATTTGAAAGCCTGCAAAGGAAACAACGATTGCCAAGAATACTCTTGACAAGTCCTCTTGTGATGACTTTCATTCCGTTTCATTGTAGTGGTAGAGTAGCTGCAGTGAAAGGTGACCTCACCTCTGCTCTGCTCCAAGAAACGGTAGTCCTGCCACAGCTATCATGCTATGGTCATGTAGAGGAAGGCTGCTCTTTGATCACAATTGCAAATGCATGATTCCATTAGCAGTGCTCTTGTCATCTTGCTCCACCGACACACAGGTCTATGTCGACTATAACTCCTAATGGCATCTGCCTCAGTGGAACCAGAGCACTGTTCTAATATTTTCCGAATGTTGGATTCTGGTTTTCTGCTTCTTGTTTTAGGTCTGTCTTGTCCTTCTTTGACCCTCTCTTTCTTACTCATAGATCCCTTTGTCCGTCTTGCCTTGTTCAAAAACTGCAATTACCAAATGGGTCCAGTGGAGGCACGGAACAGGCTTACACGACACGACGGAAATTATGTAAAAGGTAGGATGTGGGACTTGGTGCACATTTACTAACCCTGTATTATAATCTTTAAATTCTTTTTCTATTTTGGATGTGTATTATTATTCTTTATTCACTCTTTGCACAATGATCAATCTGTACAAGCAAAGTATGCATACTTGCACATACATACACATACTTTGTATTTGTGGCCCATTTATGACCATGTGCGAGCCCTGTAGAACTTAAGAATCTATCTGCCATTTGTGACTGACAATTATTTATGAAGCATGCCAATGACTGCATTTCCAGTCTGTTTCAGCTTGGAAATCACTTTTAAGAAAAACTCTAGATTTGAGATTAGAGCCAGGATGATTGTGTCTATTGCTTAGGATGATGTTGTATTTACCAAAGTTGCAGAGGTCTGTGAATGCAATGGTATTGTTGCAGCAAGTAGGGAAGTATAAGCCACTTGAACACTCAGTCAGGTACCTTTTTCTATAGTGTGTATGTATTTCACAGAGCAGGTTTGAACCTGTTGCAGATGACATACTTTTTTTCAAAAGATTTTTTTTGTGTAATTGATATGCAGTCTTCATAGCATACAGATTGACCATGGTATGAAATAGATTCATCCGAGAAGAGGCAAATTTCTTCCTCCATCTTTTTCTTCTGTGGCCTGGTGCCCTGCCCTGAGGTGCAGAGATGATTTGGCATTGTGACACACACATCCAGACTTAAAAGGGAGGGAAGTGCTGGAGGGAGGATGGGTGGTGGGGTTTGCTTTTATCATGAGGGCCGGTCTCCATCTTTCCTCTGCACACCAACCCACCCCCAACCACAAGGGTCAAGGCCTCGCATCCAGAGAGCAGGACGCTCGCGGTCATCCAGCAGTCAGAGGGACGCTGCAACTGCAGCATTTGCCAACACTCAGTGAGAGTGACTGGTCCAAGTCCAATGTTGCTATGAGCATGAAATAGCCCTTAATGAGCTCAGGGGAAATAACAGTATATCTGCTTGTCATTTCATGTTACTGTTTAAGAAAAATGATGCAACCTTTAGCTTTAACTTATCAGCTTTGGGTGTAACATTTTAGTAATTTGTTAGTAGAATAGCTGTGAAGGAATCCCCTTATTTTTCTTACAACTGAGTAGTTGTTCCACAATGAAATATCAACTAAAAATTTCTTTCAGTATTTTCAGATTTTTAAAAGACTCTTTTTGTCAGCAGCCACTAAATTGCCAAAGCTACAAGGCACTTATCTCTTTTTTTTTATCACACAGATGAGCAACCATATCAAAATAGACCAGCATTTTCTTAATGTTAGTTGAATTTATTTCATGTAGAATTTTGACTCATAATTTATTATATGAAAAATTTACTTTTACTATGACATCATCATGTTATCTAATGTTTATTTAAACTGCAGGTGTATTATGTCAACTTTCCAACACAGTGATTACTGACATTGGAATCATCTCTGAGCACAATACTGCTGTGGATAAGCTCTCTGCCAACTGGCAGTCGAGGAACCGTTCTATCCGAATGACCTATTAGATTACAACAATATTTCCAGCTCTGTTTTTCCAGTATTCTTATCTCTCCTCTCCACCCTTGTCTTGATAATTTATCAAACTGCAGTGATTGCAATGAAGCATTTCATTGCTCCATTTCAAGGACTGAAATGAAGCAGCTACAGCAGCTGATAAAGTAATGACAAGACGCTGGTCAGGATGTTATCTGTCCTTCTGCTTTGTATTTTGTATCCTCAGTCACATTTCTGATCCAACTGAGTGGGATCCTGTAAAAGGTGTAACTCTAACCAGCTTGATTCTGGAGGAGACGACTCCCGCTGCCTTTTTACAGGATGACCATGAGGCCATGGCGACGTTGGCGACAGAGGTGGTGTGTCGGGAACAGTCTTGTAGCACTGTGATCCTGGGTCCCTGTGAGCAGGCCAAGGCTAAAATCCCCTTTTGCTCCCCTGGTCCTGACCTGTGTAAGACACCCCCTCCTCCGGATCCATCCCCAGTGCCCGGGGCCTAGCCAGCCCAGCCCAACCCAGCCCGGCCCAGGCAGTGCTCCCCGACAGGGGCTAACGTTTCAGACTTTGAGTCAAGGCCCTTCTGGAGGTGATTAGCCCCAAACCCATGACAGATTCTTTCCAAGATATCCGACGCGGCATGTTTATTTTATCCGGGCTCTTTGTGTGGATGTGCTGGACATGAGTAACCCACTTGAAATGGGTATCGGCTTACATACCCAGAGAGAGAGACACACAGAGAGAGAACAGTGCAGAGCCACAAGAAAATATCTTTTAAAGGCAAATATAGATATGCTTTTCCCTATTTTGTATGATTTGTATCTTCAAGTGCCTGTGTGCTGCAAATGTTGAAGATGTTTTGTGTCTCCAATGTTTTCTCCTCATTTCTACTCTTACTTTCCACTCAGCCCCCCGAGGCAAATGCACACTCCTCCAACCTTCCTCTTCCATCCAAACTGAGATCCAGCCCCACCAAACATCCATCCTCATGTCACAGGGACACAAGGGTATATAGTTTTATTCCAGATTGGAACCCCTTCCTCCTGAGCACTTAATCTGATTTCTCACTTCAAGTCATCAACAAAGTCAAACTGAAATACAATCATTTTGTTTATCACCGATCATCCAAAATAACTTCATATTAGACTATTTACCAGCATTCACATGCATTCAATTTCACCCCAGTAATCTCTGAGCTTTTATGTATTTCAGGGCTCTTTCCTCAGAGTATATATTTGAGAAGCACTGGCACACTTGATAAACATACAGAACCAATGTACGGTGGTGCAGCAATCTGACTCACTAACAGAGACAGACATCCAACTAAAAACACTGAGTCAGTCAAATTTCAGACACGCTCTGATTCTTCTTCCACTTAGCAAATGCCATGAAAACATAATTCTTTATGTGCTTTTCACCATGTTGTTCTTTATTTTCCAACATTGTGACATACACACAAACTATGAAGCAAAGGAAGGGTTAGCCTTCCTCGAGCTGTTTTATGGTCTCATTGGCTGAGTTCAGTCTCCTTTAGTGTAGGCCCAGTACAAATCTTCATGAGAAAATAGCAAGCCAAGGTGCCGAATTCCATCCTGGAGAAACTGTCTGAAAATGCGTGCGTTAAACACTTTGATTTTTGATGTATTTGGACAGCACACCGTTTGAGCTATTTCTATTGGAGCATAACCCAACCCTTAGGATGACCCAGCATTTGATCGTGTTCTTTTCAAAGCAGTGGCGTTTTCACATAACTGACAAATGGTTGTTATAATAATTAATGATAAAAATGGCAGTAGACAACTTTTCAACCTCCCCACCACTTGCGGTTCCAAGTGGTATTGCTGTTGGCACTGCTGCTGCAAAGACCAGAGTTTTCCAACAACACGAGACACGAAATGATCAACACCACTTAGGCAAAAAGAGGGAAGAAAGACACATATTCAGTGAAGAAGTGAAAGGAAATAGTCCTAACTTTATATGAAATAACCAGATAGTTCAGTTATTGCTTTTAGAATTTAATAGCCTTAAGAATTCCAATCTGAAATAAATTCCCCAATCTCAATGTTCTGATAAAGGCTGAGCAAAACACTTAGTCGTGCAGGTGGCAGGTTTTGTTTCTTACTGATCTAGTAGAAATTATTCCAACTGAATGCCAGTTTTGAGTCCACTGAGTGAATACTAGTCCAAGGTTTGTCCGGATTTATGATGGTGTCCACCCTCTTTGTCTTCGCTGACAGTGGGAATCTTTTTTTCTTTTGCCAGGTAGAGTTTCTACAGCTACTACATTTGCTCTGCCATCCACCATTTCAGCTTAAACTACATGTTACTACTGCGGCCATCCTCCAATTGCCAACGCAATGCATTTGTGCTGTGAACTGAGCTTTCATTTTCCTGACAGATTTCACACCTGGTAGCAGACAGAATTGCATTGTGAAAATGAAGCTTCTAACAAACCAATGTTACTATAGCCGTTACACTGTGCAGTCAGCATATAGTTCATAATGATATTTTAAAGCAAAAAAAACATGTCTACTGCCGCTTTTAAAGGTCATTTTAGTGTATAACTACTTGGGTATTATTTTTTGTTTTATTTTCATAGTTTAAACAACCCAAACCATCCAACATATTTGAAAGAGACAACAACATTTTACCAGCCTCAGTCTGCTTCAAATTAGGTTCATGGACGTGTTTGTAGAATAGTGTATAGAATAGTCACCTAACAGCACATGAAGCAAACTTTTGGGGGTAAGAAAGGGGGACAACCTACACATATGGCCAGATGTGCAGAGGTGGAAAAGTAGGCTTGACATTCTTTCTCAACCTCTTCTTTCACTCATCAGCCATCTCCTTCTGTCCCTTTATAAACTGACTTTGTCTTTCGTAAACTGACTCTGGGGTCTCTACTTGCTGTTGTGGGTGCACACGCTTTTACTGTGTAACACAGAAGTATTACCAACATTACAGGTATGATCGCTTTCTGTTTTATATAACATGTAGTTTAGATGACTTGGCAATGGTTTTGGCATGTTTACATCCGGCTTGTTGATTTTTTTGCTGTCATGTTGGATGATTGCTTGTTTTTCTTGCTGTATCCTGTTCCCATATTTCAGCAATTATTTTTGTGTCGACATAATTTTTCCTTAAATATGCCAACAAGAGATTCTTATTCACAACACACAATCATAAACTCATTCATGACACTGTTTAATTTCTCACTGGGATCTGCACTGGCTCTGATCCATTGCATGTCCTGGTGTCATTTGTTTCTGCAGTGAGGTTGGAGAGAAGGAGGCTGTCAACATTGTCTCTCCCTCATCTCTGGTTTGCTCTGGGCCACAGCCTCCACCCTCCTCCTCTCCAGGTCTCTGATACTGAGTCAAAATTCTCCCCTCCTCAGTAGGGACGAGATCACTTAATGTGCTTAAGAGCCCCCCTTAACAGGCGTGACTCCTATAGGCCCCCTCCTGATGTCCTGGAGGAGGTCTGGAGGGGGATTTAGGAGGTTGGAGGAGGTCAGGAGGGAGCTTCAGTTGGGGGTTCTGAGGGGAAAAGGGAGAGAGGTCTCTCTATGTTACTGGAGTGCAACATAAATGTGAACATTTTTCATGCAACTCATGTGCACCCTGAACATGTGTTTGCTTATACATGCAACAGTGCATTCACCATACACTGAGTCTGAATTTATCATTCAAAATCTTTTCAACGTATGGTCTAACCAAATAAGATTCTATGATATGAATGATATAAATAAAAACTGTGAGAAGACAGGCAGAACCCTTGTTTTAGTCATGCGTTGCTCTTATATAAACAAGACTTGAGCAAATTGCTTTTTAAAAAATGTTTTTTTTTTTTTTTTTTTAAAGGTTTTTGGACTGTATATGCTCCGTCTCTCTTTGTATTTTCAGCTTTGGGAAGTGCAAGTAGCCATTTCCTGGCCTTTGCTGCCCCGGGGGGAAGCATCTATCACTTGACATTTTTAGTGGGGCTTCTCAATTAACCCATGAAAACTGTAAAGCTTTTCTCTTCATTTTACAACCCGGCAAAAGCAAGTAAATGGCTTAAATAAATGCATCATTAGTTCCAGCATTGGGCTGTCAAAATTCATTATCAGTTTACACTCATTTACGGCAGCATTACTGTCAGTGCAACATAAATGTTTACTTTGAATTACGACCTTATTATGGGATTTCAGCATAACTCGTAAATCAGCAGGATTTCAGATTTCTCTCCTTAACTAACTTTTGGGACATTGCTTGGGCTCAATTTTACAAAGAACCACAAGTCCCAACAATTGTTGGACAGCAGCAGAGCCTCCCCTGCTGCATCTTTCAGCAGCTTTAAACATATTATCGTAATGCCCTTGAGTCCCGCAAACAAATACACAACCTTAAGCCCCAACATAAACTCTGAGAGCTTTGACTACTGGTCTCTCCCTGCGCAGGGAAACCTGGCCGACAGTAATTACAATGACACATGTCAAAGTTTGCCACACATCAGGCCCCTGAACTGTTTATTTGTTGAGCTTGTACATCGGTCAGCATCTGTTAACACAACTCCTTCACTGCAGTATTGATTACGCCTCCTGTCATTTAGAAACATGCCACCTTCTCTCCACCACTTGCTGATTAGGCAGCCTGCTCTTTCTTTGTTACCACTGTTTTCGAGAATGTTACTGAACCGACACCAGGGGTAAATTAACGACCTGTGAACTTTATTTGATGTTTTTTGTCGAATGCAGTTGGTGAGACTGAGCTCGGCCTTCAGCAAGCAGAGAAGACGGAGCAAATGAAGCTGGAACAGGCACAGCGATGGCTGCACACTCAGGCTGCTCAGTCTGACAAGCACTCTGAGAGGTGAGGCACCTAATGTAGGTCAGAAAGTGGTATGTTGGGTAGCTAAAATTGCTCTCAAACTACCCTTAGGTTACTCTGCATCCAATATAATTTTTAATTTAACCCTGGTAATGTTTAGCCATACACACAGCTACATGTGTTTTTCTCTTTATTTCAACCTATTCAGGTTTTTGAAATATCTATGTGATTTCACTGTAAATTCTGAGGATTGTCCAGCATGCCTGGGACAGTTAATAACATAATATTTTGATGTACTATGAATAGGAATTCAAGGATTCAAGTACTATATAGTCATTTCTATTGAAATGGAAAGGTGTCATATCTGAGAATGATATTTTAGAAATTTGGCAAATAAATTTAAAACTGGTCTGGTAGCGTGGCTTTTTTTTTTTTTTTTTAAAGAAAAGAATATTCCTTTTGTAATAAAAAATATTTGTTTATGATATTTTTTAACCACAAAACATTTAGTAAAATTCCTTCTTGAAATAAAATAACTCTTCCTTTTCCCCACAAATTTGTGAATGTGCATAAACTGAATTCTTCACACAAGATTCTCCTTCTTCATTAAAAAGACCATTATATATTGGATGTTTGTCAAGACAGCATCAAGGCGTCAAGTTTTGCATTTGTAAATGCTGCTTACTGAATGGCAACTGGCTTCCAAACTCGTAATGCTGCCACAAAATCATCTTGTACATGCAGGATTTAGGATGAACAGTGAGAACTTTTCTGCAGTCAGTAGATGAATTTGAAGAACTCTGCGCAGACCTCATTCTGTACAGTAAAAGAAAGCAAATGGTGTGAATGGAGAGAGGCTTTATTTTTACTTCTTGCAGTGTAACCACTGGATGTCTCACTGAGGCACTCAGTATGCAGGCCTTTACTACTCCGGTCATACTAAAGAACTAGACGTTAACATGGCATCTCTATTTTATTTTTATGTAAGAATTAAATGCATGCAATTAGGTCACTGGAAATCATTTGACTGATGTGAAATATGCAAAACACTAATAGCTTAAACATATTTTGTTTTGTTCTCAGTGAACGTTTCTTGCCAGAGATAAACTCATCCATTCTGAGCGGAGGCAGAGTGCAGCTCGTGGTGAGTACCGTCCCCTTCTGTTTTTTACCCACGCGCTTCATTCACTTCATGAAATGACATTGAATGTTGATTTGAATCTGTTCTGGGGGCCAGTTGCATGTATGTGAAGGTATGCAGTATTTACATTCACCAGTCAGAGTCCTGTGCTGTAGGTCCCCTCTCCCAGAGCCTGTCTCATCAGCTTCGATTTAAAGGGAGGAAGGGGGGAGGTGAGTCTGAGGCTTAATCTCCACGCTGACACTTTCAATTGGATCAACTGGCTGCAATTTCTTCATTTCACTTGCAGAAATCCCTGTGTCACTTTGGAACAGTTTGACTGGACCTGAGAACGATACTGATGCTCGTGAAGTCTTTGAAGTCAGAAACCGCAGGTCTCCCTGTGCCGTTATAGAGCAGTTTGAGTTACGATCACTGGCAAGAGAAGCCGCCCCCTTCCTCCTGTTTCTTAGATATGTTCAGACTGCAGAGCCGCTGGTTGTTGAATGTTTTTCTAAATGCTGGACTGCTTGCGTGAGATGTGTCATTTTGGGCCTCACTGTGTGTGTGTGTGTGTGTGTGTGTGTGTGTGTGTGTGTGTGTGTTTTTTTTTCTCTGTGTGGTGTGTGCAGGCTGACCCAGCATACACAGACTGTCAACACCACACCAGTGCATTGTGGGCCAACAGCAGTTTCTTTGCCCAGCCTTGCAAAGTGAATTGCTCTCCTCGCAGAAACTCCTTGGGTCATGCAAGTGAGTCTTTTTTTCTGGATGATGTGCTGCTGGGAATTATTGACTGGTCTTTCAATAATCTAAAAAAGTCTGGGTCCAAAAACATTCTGTGGTAAAGTGTTCTGAAAAAGCAGGACTCAAACTCCATAAATTGAATTATTTGTGTCACTGACTTTTAAAAAAAAAAAAAAAAAAAAAACACAAAAAAAACCAACTTTATAGTCCAGACAAATGATAGTGGAGACTTTTTAAAAAATTTTTATTTGGAGGTTATTTAGAAAACTTCACTAATCACTGGGAGTTATTTTATACATATACACATGCTGCATATATGATAAATAGATAAACAAACAACAATATGGTCATACATCCAAAATATATTAGCAAATTTATTACTATTTGCAGTTATATTAAAGCTGACATGTCTAATAAGTTGCCCTTGTTTTTGCAGTGACAATAAAATTTACAGCTGAAAGTTTAAATTCGATACAAAACTGAGCTAAATGACACATACATCAGTGTATATCCTATTATCTTTGTAGTTACATTTGTTGTCAACCAATTGCTGAATGAACACAAATCAGTTATTACTACACAGAGGGAGGATTAAAAGGACCAAATTCAAACTGCATGTTTTGTTGTGCACATTGTGTGTGTATGTAACTGTAGAGATTTTACATACGTGTTCACATGTTTTTAAGTTTGCATACTTGCCCCCACAAGCCGTGGGTCACACAGAGCTGAGTGCTGGGAGTCATGGATAAAGGCCTCTGCTTATTCAGCCTAGACTCAGTCCACCGGTCGGCTGCTGTGGGAGGGGAGGGGAGCCACAAGGTCGGGCTGGGGACAGGGCGCCGTGAATTTCTCCTCTGACAGGAAACGGGGAGAGAGAGTGAAAAAAAACCTGTCCTTTCAGTGAAGAATGACTGGCCCTTCTGTCAAGGGAAGAGGGGCTCAGGAGTTTGAGTGACAAAGATGCTACTGACAGGCGGACAGCAGATGACCACATTAAACAAGCCCAGGAATCCAAGTAAAGGAGAGCCCTGTCCCTGGTAACGAAGCCTAATTGGATTCCGATGATGATTTCAAAATGATATCCACGAGGTGCAACAGCAGCAGGAGTGAGTGTCTTTGTGCTCAGCAGGCACACTGTTGTTGAGAAAGAAAGCCTTTTTGTCCACATCGATGAAAACACTACTTATCTAAACTGTCTAGGGCAAATTGAGATATGAATGTATGTGTAAGGCAGGAACATTTTTAAAAAAGCCAATTAGATATTTCATAAACATGGAAAGGGCAGTTAATGGCCACAGTTTTATGTCATCTAGAGCTCGTATCAGAGGAAATGGGTTACTTGAGTGAGATTGTGGTACTAAGAGAAAATGAAATGGAGCTTCTGTGATGTAAATCTTCATATTGAGCCTACACAAGTCAGTAAAAGAGAGTGGCTCACAAAAACATATTTATTAAACCTTATTTATTTAGGCTATAGAGGTTCTATAGCCTTTGCCTCTGTAGTTGCATGCATGCATCAAAGAAAAAGTTTAAAGCCAGAGGGTTCACTTAGTTTGCCATAGCAGTAAAGGCAACATAAATACTCTATAACCTACTCTATAACCTGTTGCAATGTGATACTCACCACTTGCTGGGACAGTACCATAAAATGCGTTTCCAGGCTCACAAAATATTTTCATTACGTGTGCAGAGGAAACCACTTAAGTCGCGTATCTGCTCCCTCAATTTTGTCCGCTGTTCAGCCCTAATAGGAGTAAAATGATCGAAAACAATTTGTTTGGTCACAGCGGTTGGTTCAATTGTGCAGCCGTTTGTTTATCTCTATACCTTTAAAACAGAATGCACAAGTTGCATTGAAATTAGCAACATGTGCAACAAGTTGTGTGTTCTGGTTTTGATTTAGAATGCATCACTGGATAAAAGCCTTTAATAAATTAATTCAGCCACCAAAGCTGGTCCAAAGTTTCTGAAAATAAACACAAAGTACTGTGGTGGTTTATCTTTAAACTATATTACAACAAACCACGAGGAGAGGGAAAAACACAGCGGCAACACTGCGGACACGAGCAAAATCAAAACCTAGAGAGGTGCGATTAGGTATGACTTGTGAGTGGAGGGATATTCTATACAGTGTGCCAGCTGTGCAGACATTTGGAGCTGGGTCAGTACCTGCGTTGCATCCCAGGCCTCCCACCTCAAGAACCCTCCCTGCTGTTTGACTCCCTGTGTGGGGCAGCCGTGGAGACCGCAGACTCTTGAGCTCTACACGTGGAATGCATCATACCCGGTAGAAGCGCTGCCTTTGTTCTGTGTGTTTGAAAGGCTTTGTGCTGATCTCCAGGTGAAATGGAAGCGCCTCTGATAGAGCACACGTTTCTCCTGAGAGAACAAAAACACTAAACTTACCTGCTCACATTTAAGACTTTAGAGTGAGATTTTAATATAATGCTGTCTTGAGGCAAAGATGATTGATGCATAATATTTCCAAACTTGAATACGCTAAAGCCTAATTATTCTGATTTATTACAAAAATAATAAAGTATCAATATTTATCTATCTGTAGTCAGCATAACTTGTATATTCTCAAATTGAACTGTTTTGAAATGATGAGCTCATTCCTTCAAAGTAATGAGGAAAAATTGTTTGTTTTTGGATTTTAACAATTTGCTTGAAATCGGCTTTAAGATTTTTTTACTCAACATAAAATAATATCCTCCAGCTTTGGTATATGGGATTGTGGATTGAACTATGGGAGCAAATTTTCAGATTTTTATATTTAATTTTTCACAAAAGTGATCTGATCAAACTAACATGATGTCTTGTGCTTCATTGTCATGTTAAAAAGTTTAACTTTCATCATTTTTTTGTGAAACATCACATTTTGATTACACCCTTCTTGGAAATTTAGAGAAAAGAAGAACCTGAATTTACAATTTATACCACTATTGTTACAGCTGAGCAGCAGTTTCTTTAAGATCCCTATTTTATGGTATTGATTACTGATAATAAGCTATGTTATCACAGGCTATAAAAAGGGTTGAGAGCACAAAAACACCATAGTTGGTCAACAAAAATGTATGCTTAGCATGAAATATATAACTTCTATAACCCAAATGGTATAAATTACCATTTGAAGCATTTAGTGGATTGATTTCATGTTGGTCATTTTACACATGTAATACTGACACATTCCTCTTCCACTTTGTGTCCAGGGAAAGAAATTCCATCTCCAAAGCGAGTCACGTCTGCTCCGTCAAAAAAGGAGCGCATCTCCTTCCGAGACAACCCTGTCCAGCTGAGCGGCGGCTGGGGCGGAGGCAAGAAGAGAGACAGAGTGTACAAGTAAAACACAAACTCTTCCACAACAGCAGACCTTCTTTCCTGCCCCGATACGTCTCCCTGCAAAACATTTGTGCACTGAACCAGCTCACAGCCACGGTGGATTTTGTTATCATATAGGCATGCTGTCTTGGACAACAGAACAAATTTGACGTATTAAAATATTAAGTCTTACATGTTAAAGGCTATTTCTTCAATGAAAAGCTGGCCTGTTTTATTTTTGTTTTTTTTATCGCCTGCGTTGAATTCTCCCACAGCTGTTCTTTTTAAACTCTGCTGAAAACTCGTGCTCCCTCTTCTGAAAATTAATTAAGACCAATAGGACCTGGCCCAGCCCAAATATCTTCAGGCGGTTCCATTTTGGCCATTCTGCTCAAGTATCACTGCCTGAACTTGATCACAGCCAGCTAGCGCTAAAACACATGGAACAATGTCACAAACCTTGAATAAATGACACGCTTCGTATGCAAATGATGGCAGGAAATACGAACCAGGACCTTTAATACCTATGGATTCATGTTTCTGAGGATGTTAAAATGTTTCCATGCTGATTTAGAAATGGAGTCTTGCTTCTTCCACTTCTTTTGTGCTCTCTTAAGAGTGAACTTTAATAAAGCTAGAAATTTACGTACAGTTTCCCTATTCTGTGATTATATTTAGCTCTTGCTAGGAAGTGGTGAACTTGAAATTACTGCTTTTATGAGCTGGGCACAAACATTGGTGTTAGAATTAGAATGTTGCTTTCTTTATTTTCACTCGTGGATTGTAATAGCCTTGTCTGTGTATTTGAATTTGGGGTAGCTGAGGCGTCCGTCCACAAACACTGCCCCACCAGAGGCAGTGAACCTCAGGCTCGGAGGTTTCTTGCTGGGCCGCTGCCTGAAAATGATAAGTTAATGAATCTGAAAACAAACAGTCAGAGCTTCAGAGTGGCTCCCTGGCAGGAAATGCGTGTCTGTCTGTTTATTTTCCTTCTATCTTTCTCTCACACACGTCTGAGGGGTGTGTTTTGACTGTACGCGAGCTGATGGGGATTTTCGTCGTGTAGAGCAGCGTATGCCAGAGATGTGGTGGTCCTGCTCACTTGGGAATGTTGTGAAACCTAAGAGCACTGTCCTCTGTCAGGGGGGATTCTTCAAGCACCTCGTGGGGGACACAGAGGGGCTGACTTTACATGTCATTACACTGATGATGGATAAGTCAGGTTTCTATTGTACATACAGCATTAACAGTGAGGTACTATACACACACGTCTTGTCACTAGTATCGTCTTATCTGACACCGGTTCAGGCTTTTAGAGTTTTTGTGTGCAACTACTGCTCCTGAAATGATATTGCTAAACCATCGTCCACCAATCTTCATTACATTTGTTTACTTTTTGGGTTTTTGGTTAAATCACATGTAACCTAAGGCATCCAAAATCCATTGCTTGGTGAAATGAGTGCTCCACCACACACTGAGATAAGATGAAGAATGTCCGTCTCAGCGTGAAGTGCCCTGCCAACCTCACCTCAAGTCAGCTAATGCTGTCAAACACAGTCTGTCAGAAGGAGGTTTTGTATCTGGATCTCTCCAAGTGTTGTCTTTTAAATGCATTTAAAAGACCAAAACAGCTTCTTTCCAAGTTTTAGCTGCAAATTATGTGCTTTACATTTTCACTGAGCATTTTGAATGGATGCTGTGCAGGCAGCCATAGCTCTCCTTTCATTTCCATATGTTTAAAAAATAAATGAACTTTTACCAATGTTAATGTGTCATTGCGTGGTAATACACTTTATACAAACCTAATACAAAAAAATAACAGCCTTTCATTGACATTTTCAATTAATAGAAACCAGTAACTGCCAACAAAGATGTCTAAAATACACCAGCATGACATGCAAATGAATAGCTGTGACCAATTACTTTAAACGTGCAAAAATATAAATAGCTATGGTAATTTCTTTTGGTTACACTAGTGCAAAAACAAACAAACAAAAAAAATGCAATGCCGAGGTGTATTGTGGTGAGAACAATGCATGTTATACTGACAGGCAGTAGCATGACATATGCCCTGAAGTTATTATATTTATTATTAAGTGACCAGAAAATTACAAACCGATTAATACAGTAATATAGATTGAAAGTAAACATAAAATTTGATAGTTATTTCACTTTGCAGAGACAAACGGCTTCATTCAAAAGTGGTAATACTAAAGCATGCAACACTGTAGCTGATAAAAAAAAAAAATTGCTGAGCTGGTTTTATTTATTTCTACCTCATGACATGAGTAGGCAGCTCCTTTAGCCAAAGCAAAGAAAAAAGGAAATGGATATAAACTCAGAGGAATGTGCAAGCTCTCCTGGAAATGTGAAACCAACTTATAAAGAAATTGGAAGTAAACTCATGTAACGCAAAACCTCCTCTGTACATGACTCCAGTAAAAGTCAATGCTAATGTTCTGCCCAGAAAGAGAAACTGAAAGATGATGAAGTCATTTGTAAAATAAGATTAAGACGGAGTGCTGACAGCACAAGTCTAACCTGCAGGTATACAGAAGGCATTTATGCAAGTAAGTGCAGACACATGTATGTAGGCATGCATGTACCAATGTATCATTATGTATGAAAATTACAGGCAATGATATCTATTTTTTAAAAGGTGGTTTATATTATGTTTTGTTGTCATTTTTAAATGAAAGTAAATAAGGAGAAGTGCATTTATTTTGGAATTGCAACATATCTAACAAGGGGGACAATGGGGTGAAAAATATTGAAATGACTAATTTTATCCTTTGTATATGGAGCAGAAACTCTTACACATTTGTCTGGTTTGTGTTTAAATGATAAACAGACTTTTCTTAAGCTACTGCATTCAATAATTATTATAAAACAAACAGTTTGTAGTTGATCTGCTTCACCCAGTGATCACAGAGGCTCCTGCTTGTTTTAGTTCAGTCTGTGAAATATACGCTGCCGTTCAAAAGTTTGGGGTCACCCAGACAATTTCACGTTTTCCATGAAAACTCACACTTTCATTCATGTGCTAACATAATTGCACAAGGGTTTTCTAATCATCAATTAGCCTTTCAACACCATTAGCTAACACAATGTAGCATTAGAACACAGGAGTGATGGTTGCTGGAAATGTTCCTCTGTACCCCTATGGAGATATTCCATTAAAAATCATCCATTTCCAGCTAGAATAATCATTTACCACATTAACAATGTCTAGACTGTATTTATGATTAATTTAATGTTATCTTCTCTGAAAAAACTGCTTTTCTTTCAAATATAAGGACATTTCTAAGTGACGATGTGTTGGTTCATCTTGCTCTGATCTCTCCTATTGTTGCTGTATGCTCTGTTAATTTCTAATCTTCTAAATCTTCTTCTTATTGTGTTGTCATCAGAATTTGCTTTAGTCTTATATCAAAGTATTTGGATCCAGCCTGACCTGCCCTGCTGCCCTGGCTGGTTTCACTCACAGGTGACCACGCTGTGTAACATGTTAACATTAGCATCCATGACTTGGTTAAAGTTTGTCAGCGCTCAGGAATGCCTCGCTGCTGGAAAAAAACAAAAGACAAACAAACAAAATGAAAACAAACTTTTAAAGCTCTAATTCGCTCCTTTCGCTTTCTGAGAATTCACTTTCATGAGCCAAATGTTCTGCAGACTCATTCGTAAGCTCCACAAAATTTGTGCTTTTGGGGAAAATAAACTCTGGTCCTTTTTGTGTTTCGTGGCTAGCCAATGTTTGAAGACATTTCAGTGGATTGAATTAGACCCATGCCTGGCTCTGGGCATCATGATGTCATGTTTCTGCCTTCTGAAGTGGCATGTTTTGGCCTCCCAGGCCTCGGTTTGGTGGTGTTGGACTGTGTTCAGTCACATTAAGACTGAAATGACTGCTAATTAGTTCAGTTCTATCATATTTTGACCACGATGAGTGTTATAAGGAACTGGCAGCATGTGCTTTTTTTTTTTTTTTTAAGTGAGTCTGTAGGTCCTTCCAGGTGGCTCACATGACATATTGGCTGCAGCACTTAAAGAATTAGTCTGACTGATCAACCAACAGTGACCAAACCCTCCAACTTATCAGCAGCAGTTATTGTGGCTGGAATTTGGGGCAGAAGACCCACCAAACCACACTGAACTTTTCACATTTTCTCCTCAGCATGAGCCAGCATGCAGGTCATCTTAGAAGCCCAATAAGACACCCCCCTGCTACTTAAGAGCACCTCTATTTATTTTTATTTTTTCTCCTGTGGCACCGTGCGGCCCCAGGTAACTGCCACTGACCCTACAGCGAACCAAAGCTATGCACGGTGAGCGTTGCAGGTGGTGTGGCTCTGGGTGGAGGCGAGGAGGTGGAGATGGGTAACGGAATTCCTCCAGTGAGGAGAAATAGAAGAACGTCCTTTCGAGAAAAAAAAAAAAACTCCCTGCAGAGTGTCTGCTCCTGGGTTCAATGAGACTTTGCTGGATGGGGAGGATGCTTGGTGTTTAATTCCAGAAAAAATAAGTCAATATTTCTTATATGTCAAATATTAACCAGAATTTAGTTATTCATGCTGTAGGATAAATTCAAAGAGTTCAGATAAATACTTTTTCACTAAGCAAAAGGCGGCGGTCCTGTTTTATTTAGCCGCATGTTCAGGCTTTTATTTTGTCATCATTTTTAATTTATTTTTTGTGTGAAAAAGTCTGACTGCGCAATTCGTGAATAGATTCAACAATAAAAATAAAAAACTGCGCATTGACTGCAGCTCCTTCGTGCAACTCAAAATATGATTCATAGTTTGCAACATGCATGGTGTAAAAAAAATAAAAAATCTGTGTGGCAAAAATATTCACGTTTAAAAATGTCTATTTTTTTAAAAAAATCCTATTTAGATTGGGATTTAAGTCTGGAATGTGCGTCTGTAATTTAGGAGAACCTCCTAAATAAGGAGAAAAGAAAGAGAAAAGATTCGAATAATTTTCCAAAAATATGCGTCAGACAAACGAAACACATTGTCTGTCTTCGTGTGTTACAGTTAAGACAACATTTATATTCCTTTCTTGACAAATTTGTAAATCTATGACCTCTATAGGCTTAAAATTGTAGCTTTGGAAGTATGCCGTAGCAGCTGTTACAATTATTAGTTGTTTTTTTTTTTTAAAGAGGCAAAATTCTGTTTGCTTAACCTAGATCTCGAAATAAAATAAGATTATGTTTATTTTCCTGCATTTTTTAAGTCAATTCAAGTAGATTTCGCTGTTGATTTTATTCCACTGCCTGCAGGTTAATACAAACTAAATTAAATTAACAGCAGAGACCAACGACCTGTTTCAGCATCCAGAGACTCCAATTAAATCCCATTTCCAGTTGCAACTTGTAGCTTTACTGCAGATAAATCATTGCCTCATTTTGGTTGCGTAAACACGCCGTAAATTACAGTCACTTTTGATTGTTTCCTCGGATCTCCAATCACTTGAAGCTGCTGTTTGGTTTGGATTCGGGGCGTGGGAGGAGTTGGGTGCTGCTCCATATTCAGAGAGGAGGGGTGCTCTGCGAGGATCTCATTCTCTTTGGGGCTATAAAGACGTTGTGTGCCTTCAAGACAGAGCAAATTAACTCCATTGGCGAATTATTGCATTACAAGACATCTCTTCGCTCATCGGTGCGCGACGGCGATTAGTTTCTTTCTTTTCTTTTTTCTTTTTCTTTTTTTTTATGGTGACATTTGATTAGAGCGAGCGAGTTTTCGGCGAAGATGATGGAGTACATGGAGGAGAAGTTCGCCTTGAAAAGCCAAGCCATGAAGGCCAGCGATTACTACATGGACCAAGTCATGGAGAGCCTGGACAGCGCGCAGTACTTCACCAAGTCTTCCCCCAAATGCGTGCAGGCCTTCGGGCTGCAGAGCGCCGAGCACCGCTCCTCGCCCTGCGGAGACCAGAACGGTGAGTGGAGGCTGTTTGGAAAACTGTTTGCGCACTTTTGGTGGAGTTGCTGTGCATGTGTGTGCGAGTTGAGGAAGAAAGAAAAGCTGAACATTTATCGAAAATTCAACATCTTTGAAAAAGTGTTCAGTTATTCCCATTAATTTTGTAATTGTTTTTGACTTTCGCTTTTTTAAATAAATACAAAAAAAAAATCTCGGACAGTTAATGTAATATGATTATATACACAACCAGTCAATAGTTTGGACACACCTTCTCATTCAGTGCTTTTTTAAATTTATTTGTATTATTCTCTACATTGTAGATTAGTACTGAAAATTAATACCTGTTTTGTTTACAATATAATTCATGTGTTCTTTTATATTTTATTATTTTGATGTCTTCAGTATTAATCTACAATATATAAAATAATAAAACAAAAGCCATTGAGTGAGAAGGTGTGTCCAAACTTTTGACTGGTAGTGTGTATTATATTATTCGTATTTTAATTTTTAAGCGGATTAGAGTCCAGTGGCGCAACAAGTGCAACACTCACTGCTGTTCATTTGTCTCTTCTTCCTTCCAGCCAGTTACGGTGTGCCAAAAACGGACGACGACACTTTGCACTCGGACCTCGGCAGGTCCATGGACAATTGTTGCACTCTGCGGGCGTCTCCCGTGACAACCGGACAGGAGAAAACGGATTTGGACGACATGGGAGACAAGTGCGACAGCAACGTGTCCAGCAGCAAGAAGAGGAGACACCGGACGACCTTCACCAGCGCGCAGCTGGAAGAGCTGGAAAAAGTGTTTCAGAAAACTCACTATCCAGATGTTTATGTGAGGGAACAGCTGGCCATGAGGACGGAATTAACAGAGGCGAGAGTGCAGGTATAGTTTATCACCAGCCTCATATTTTGAAGTTTCACTAGAACGCCATAAATAATAAAATAAGGGCGTTTTAGCGATAAAATATAGACGCGGAGGAGCAGGCTGCTGTGCGTAAAAATCCACATTAATGCGCATTTATAGAAATACACCACAAAATGTATTGAATATTCAAAATAAATTTCACAGCTTTAGATACGTTTTTTCTCATTTCACATTTTATTTAGATTTGAAGCTGCTGCAGTTCTTTTCTTTAAAAAAAAGTCCCAATATCTCCTGCTTTTGAATTCAAATCCGTTTGAATATTTGTGGAAAAACTAACCAGACTATTCTGTTCTGTTTTGCACCATTTTCTCCATTTTAGGTGTGGTTTCAGAACAGAAGAGCAAAGTGGAGGAAAAGAGAGCGCTACGGACAGATCCAACAAGCCAAAACTCACTTCGCGGCCACCTACGATTTATCCGTGTTACCGAGGACGGACAGCTACACTCAGGCAAGTTGTGCTCAAAACGTTTTCATAATCAGCGTTAAAAGAAGCTCTGCTGGGAATATGGAGCTGTTTGTCAGCTGCGCTGATTGGACGCAGGCCGTGCGTAATGCTCTACGGCCTGTCAGATTCCCGATTCTCTCTCAGTCCGCTCTTCTAAAATACTCCATTCATATAAGTCGGGACAAATTGCATGAAGCAGTCCCCTGCCATTCCTGCTCTATTAATCACACATTATGAAAGCCATCTTCAGATAAGAGGCTGGACACTGATTAGAGCCTCTGCGAGGTGTCATGGCGGGATTAATGGCCTTATATCACATTTCATGTTGGCTGAACATTTATCTTGCTGTGCGGACAGAGGTCAGGTACAAGATGAGGTGAGAGGAGAGGCGGGATGTCAGTTTGTCCTTTTGGTAGGTGTTCCCTATCACAAACTGAGCTTGGGCCTCCGAGTGTTGCTCTGAGAGGGAAATACACTGTAAAAAAAAAAATTAAAGTGAACAACTGTCAAACCATGACAGTAAAAATGTGTAAACTCTAAAACAGTTTGATGCAGTTTGTATTACACTGAATCACCATAAATGCAGGATGTAAACGGTATTTTAAAAAAAAAAATTCTCAGGAAAAAAATACATTTCTCTACTCTTGCACACTTATTTAAAGGAAAAATGCAAATCAATACTGTAATTTTTGCATTTATTTCTCAAAAGAATGCATTTTTTTCACAATTAGATGTACATATTGTTGTGATGATGTATTTGATCTAAAAAATGCAGTTTGTCCAGTCAAATTGATGTACTTTTGTGTTAATAACGAATATGCTTCATTGTTTATGACAGCTATTATTGTGTCATAGCTAAAAATACGTATATTTAATGTTAAATATGCAAACTGTTGTGCTGATAATGGGAAAAAAGCTGTCATATTTAGAATAGGTTACACAAACTTTATTTTATAGGCTATTTTCATGTGAATTTTCAGGTTTATAGGGGTTAAAATGGTTTTTTTACAGTAAAATATGGAATGAAACACTTTTTAAAAAATTTTTTTTACCGGAAATGAAGAAAATGTTTCCCCATAACTTTCCAGCAGCATTCATGGCAACCACTGCGGCCGGAACTTTACTGTAATTTTTATTTTTTTTACAGTGTGAGATGGAAATACACTTAAAAAGTTCATAAATTTTACAGTGAAAATGTCCAACCATGACAGTAAAAATCTCCAAAACAGTTTGATACCGTTTATATAACACTGAACCACAGTAAATAATAATCACAGTAAGTAATAATTATCAGGATTTTTTTTTTAGGTTTTTTCTCTTGAAAAAATACATTTCCCTTCTCTTGTAGAGTTTTTAATGGAAAAATGCAGTAACGACAACATTCAATATTGTAATTTTTGCATCAATTTCTCGAAAAGTATAAAATTTTGTCCCAGTTAAATGGACCCAGTGAAAACAGAAGCATGCTGTAATATTCATGAGTAACATGGTGATTTTTGCATTTATTTCATTAAAAAAAAACTGTTTGTTTCCAGTCAAATTAATAAATGTTTTAATATTTATGATAGCCACAGTTTTTGCATATATGTCAAAAATACTTATATTAAATGTTAAATACACTAACTGTTGTGCTGACAATAGAAAAATGCTGTAATATTTACAATAGGTCACACAAACTTTTATTTATATGCTATTTTCACATACATTTTCAAGTAAAATTTATTTTTTTAAAAAAGTTAGAACTTATAAAAGTTATACCTTTTTTAACAGTAAAATAAGGAATGAAGCACATTTTTTTAAAACCGTAAAATCAATAATATCAATACATTTCTTTAAACGATTCTATGTTAGCTCTCTGGCAACCACAGTTTTTTTTTTTTTACAGTCTATGCAGGTGGCATCTGCTCTGATGGGTTTGCGTTCACATTCTGACCTTAAAGAAAGCAGCTGATGTGTTGAGGTAAAATAAAGTAGAAAAGTAGAGTCCCAGCTCTGCTATACTCTGGCCTCAGACCAGGTCAGAAATCTGCTGGACAGTCTCACGTTTTCCTCGCACATGTTTCTGATAGACTCCCCTGGACAGCAGCCATGCATGCCCGTCCATACAGCTGATCCCGATTACCGTCATTAGATGGTCCATCCTATTTGAAACCGTGTTGACACTGGCTGTGTTTGTCTCCCTAAACGCACTGGACAGCGACGGAAGTCTTGTGGCTTTTAAAGAATTGGGTTTTTCTTTTGTTGACTGTGAAGTTTTGGAAATTGTTCTTGCTTTTTGGGCAAAAATGGAAGTCCTGCTTATCAATGGCACATGTGGTCAACAGGGTTCTGTTAGGAAACATCTGACTGACCGAGCCGATCCTTCCGCCACAACCGCATTTTTATGCTACAAAGGAAGTTTATCTGACTGCGAATGTGGACTTTCAGTCTTTACCAAACCGCAACGGGTTTGTGGGATTTGTCATCATTTTCTGATGGCCATTCTTCAGCAAAAGGTTCAGCTTTTACACTTTTACAATGCTTTGAATTTCCTAAAGAGGAAGACACGTCTCTCTTGAGATGCAGACGAGCATGACTGGGCAAAACCCTGATCCCATCTATTATAGCAACCCTTAAGAAAAGGGTAAGCTGATCTGGACAGAGTGAAAAGGACATTTATACGTTGAACAGTGCTTTTTTAGAGTGTGTGTTTTTGTACTGTCCTGTAAATGTAAATCAAGGGGAATGGTGCTGTGAAATAGAATTTCCCCACAATCAAGCCTACATTTAAGTCTTATTGATATCACATTTATGGAACTATTTCAATGCATGAATTTAAATTTTAAACTTTTTCTGGAAGCTGTAGCTTTAGTGACACTTTTCAGTGACTCGAATTTGACAGTTAAGGAACAAATGAATCGAATGCTGCTTATTTACACTGACTTGTCCTCCCAGTTTCTTTATAATCACGGCAAGTGCATGTAACCAAATGAGCAAAGTTGGCTGAATGTGATCGAGCCTTCAGTGAAGTCTGTGCTTTAAGTTAAAGGCAGGCTGCTACTGTGTCTGATCAGCTGGGTGTTCATGTCCTCTCTGCCCTGTCTGTTCGAAGAAAATGACAACTGTCTTATGATGAATTTTGATGATATTTAAACTCTAGCAAAAAAAAAAAAGACAAGCCCCACATCTTTGGAATTATCTGTATTCATGTTTGAACAAAACAAAGCTATTTCTCTCATATACTGCCTTGTCCAGGGTGTCTACACACACACACACACACACACACACACACACACACACACACACACACACACACACACACACACACACACACACACACACACACACACACACACACACACACACACACACACACACACACACACACACACACACACACACACACACACACACACACACCACTGTCACATGTTTTCATAGCAGGGACTATTCTGTAAAAAGCAGTTCCAGTAAAACAGTCTTCATAAAAAGACATAATACAGAAAAACGAAATGCATTTTTGCCCGTTTATTTAAACATACCATTACATTATAACTATCGTTGCCAAGCTATGCTCGCACTGCTCAGAGGTGTTTTCTAGGTATGTAGCTTTTATTTTTGTCACTCTTTTTTCCCCATTGGTAACTCCCATATAGTTTCCCAGTGGTGTAGTTAAGTTGCAACAGAGAACTGTGTGTGCAGACGACAGAATAAATATTGTTCAGAAATTTCAGTTTTTTATTTTCAATGCAGTATGGATAACTTGCTACCTTCTTGCTTTTTCTTGTGCGATTGTGTTTTTGATTAAGCAAATTTCATCTACAGCCACCAGAACGTAGCCTATGCATTATTTTTTTTTTTTAAATTTTGTGTCTTGAGCACATTTATACTGAGTGACAAAATTATCTCAGCTCAGAAGGTCAACAGTTATAGGTGTATAACTAGATTTAATGCCCTGCAGATTAAAGTGCCTGCACTCTGCATACAGTTTGCATGAACTACCAGTAATAGTGCTTCAGGCTGCATCAGCACTTGGTGTCATATTTATGTGTTGGCCTGTATTTATCCTTCTTTCCTGATTCAACTTTGTACTTCACAGACAAAATGTGCACATATTTGTACATGGAATATTATTAGTCCATTAAAACTAACTGGGTAGCTTGTGTTCCAGTGATGTCCTCATGTAATTAAATTCATTCTCCTCCAGTATCTCAACTGTTTTAAACACTCTTTTATCCCTTTCTCAGTCAAGCTCATTACTGAGCAGTTAGGTGTAGCTACCACAAGGAGGTAATTAAATGTTGTGTATGTAGGGATGTATGGATGCACACTGCCGTTCAAAAGTTCAAAGGCAATTTCCGTGAAAACTCACACTGTTATTCATGTGCTAACGTAATTGCACAAGGGTTTTCTAATCATCAATTAGCCTTTCAACGCGATATAGAGTCCCCAACTGCAAACGCAACCATTTTATGAATTCATTTGCTCCATCAAATTCCTAAACAGTGCTGCTTGAGACCAAAGATTTTCATGGTGCTTATACTATGGTGATTTTGTAGCATGTTTTTTTTTGTATGTATGTGTTATGTGTAATGTCTTGGGATATGTGCAATACTGGTATGTAATTGTCGTTGAGATGGCATTGTTTGTTGTCATTGTGGCTGTTGGGGCATTTATGGCACAGTTGCTGAGTCCAAGACAAATTTCCCCAAGTGGGACAATAAAGTATATTGTATTGTATTGTAACACCATTAGCTAATACATTGTACTATTAGAATACAGGACTGATGGTTGCTGGAAATGTTCCTCTGTACCTCTATGTAGATATTCCATTAAAAATCAGCCATTTATAGCTAGAATAGTCATTTACCACATCAACAATGTCTAAACTGTATTTCTGATTCATTTAATGTTATCTTCACTGAAAAACTGCTTTTCTTTGAAAAATAAGGACATTTCTAAGTGACCCCAAACTTTTGAACGGTAGTGAATGTATGGGGGTATGTGTGTATTTTTAGCTTTTTATATTATTTTAACTTATTTATTTGTCTACGTTCATATGTTACATATTTTATGTGTTGTGTTGCAGTGCAGCTTGCTTTTTCCCTTTGCCCAATACAAATTTCTCGCACAGGAGACAATGAGGTGAACTTTGAATCCAACTCTGTCTTTACCCAACAGATCCCCAACAACCTGTGGCCGAGTCCGGCTCCTGGTGGCTCCGTGGTCTCTTCCTGCATGCTGCCCAGAGGTTCTCCTCCCTGCGTCACGTCCTACTCACACTCCCCTCGCTCGGCTGCCGGTGCTGCTGACCACGGCTATGTGGGCTTCCCTAATCAGCAGAACCAGTTTGGCCACGTCTCCCTCAACAACTTCTTCAGCGCGGATTCCCTCCTCACGCCGGCCGCTAACAGCCACCCGGCCTTCGAGACCAAGCCTGAGTTTGAGAGGCGCTCATCCAGCATCGCCGTGCTGCGCATGAAGGCCAAGGAGCACACAGCCAACATCTCCTGGGCCATGTGATCAGGGTTCCTGTGTATGTCTGGAAAGACGGGATAATGAATGAGAAATCATTTTTAGAGTTTCCAGTTTTTACAAAATGTGTGATTTCCCTGAAGAGTCTAACATCATACCCAGAAAAAGCTGTTTGTCACTCACAGTGAAGATCTAACAACATTTTTTTTGTCCTGCTCTTTAGATCTACACCAAACTCTGACCAAAATTTTATCTGCTGAGCTGAACAAATAGGTGTGTTATATAATAATGGACCAGGATTTATGGTTTTGTGCATATTTGAATAGTAGCAAGTCAACAAACTGAAGCTGGGAGCAAAAAAAATGGAATAGCCAAGATGTGAAAATCAGCTGTGGTTGAAGTGGGAGGCCCTAATATAGTCAAGCAATATATTCACATCATTCAGAGTTTCAGGGTAATTTCTGTCATTTCTTTAGTCTACTAAATATTGTCCTCTGTGGTCAGAAGAGACGTTTCATGAACCCTCCTGATCTGTGGTGGTGAGAGCTGTGATGTGCATGGCCTCTCTTTGCTGTTGGATGTTGGGGAGTAAAGAAGTGAGACAGTGAAGCAGTAAAAACTAAAGGCTCCAGTGGGATTCGATCCCAGTGTGGACTCATGTGGATCCTGAGGGAGGGGTCCCAAACCACTTCAGTATTCCATAGCACTGTGAATAAGCTTTCTGTACCTGCGTTTTTAATCCTCCTCCCTCGTTCTGGCTCAGGACTGAAGATGAGCAGGGCGGAGAAAAGTGACTTGACGTACTAACGTGTCTGTGTGCTTTGCAGCAAAGCTTTGTAATCTCTTTTCATTCTGCCTTTGTTCTGTGTCACAGCTACACAACGCAGGCAAAGGAGGCAGGTTATGAAAGTGTGTTTGTGTTACAAATTTATCTGGTGGAAGTATAATAAATGAATGTCAATTGACCCTGGTGTGACTGCGCTTTTTTTGAAGGATTAGATTAAAGGTCAGGGAGCTGAAATTTAGTTTCTTATTGTCAACAAACAGACCCAAACCTGCAGTGAATTGCTTGTATTGTTTCTGTATCCAAAACTCCATCCTGTGTACTTTATTCCTCTGTGGCGTGGAAACTTATTGTCATCACAAGAGTATTAAACACATCAGTGTACCATTTATCTATCATTATGATCAACATTGGCACTGTAATTTTTTTCTTGAGTCTATTCCATGTAGAGCACCACGTGTATTAATGTGCCGCCGAGTATTTCCAGCAAATATGTAATTTACTCTGGTTTGAGAAATTGCTGCTGAAAACAGCCGAGGCCAGCTGTTAAAGGAAATTACTTGTTAAAAATTAAACTTGCTATTTTTAGACAGTTTTTTGAAGATTTTCATCTTCAGTAGGAATCAGTGGGATTGGAGCTGATTGCCTCAGACAGTTAAAAAATGTTGGACCTAGTGAGAGGCGGACCGATGCAGTGTTGCTGCACTTTTGTCAAATTGGTTGTTAACAAGAAAAATGTGGAAGACTGCTAACTACATCTTACAAGACAGTTCAAATCCTATATTTCCAACATTTTATCAACGCCATGTATGCATGAAAAAGGATTAATTTACTTAAATGCTTCTGTATTTGAATAACACACATGTTTAATAGATATTTTGTGGCTTGTGAGGTATAACTGTCCTCCGTTACAAGGGTTTAATTACAGTCAGTTCCAGTGACACCACACAAGACTGTATTGTTTGTAGGTGTGAATGTGAGTGTGATTGTTTGTCTCTCTGTGTAGTCCTGTGATAGACTGATGACCTGTCCAGGGTGTCCCCTGCCTTCACCCTAAGTCAGCTGGGATAGACTCCAGCCCCCCATGACTCTAATAAGGATTAAGAGTTCTATAGATAATGGATGGATAGACTTTTGTGTTTTCTGCATTTTGTGGCTTGTGGGGTATAACTGTCCTCTGTTACAAGGATTTAATTACAATCAATTCCAGTTACACCACACAAGACTGTATGCTGTCGGGCTGCAGCAAAGCCTTATTTTTTTGCTGCTTAATTATTTATCTGTTGATTGTCTAACCTGACAAAATGTCTGAAAACTTAAGAATATCCCCTACGTTCTGCTGATTCATTTTAAAATTTTTTAAATAAAAAAAAAAAAAAAAATACAATAAAACCTTTTGGTTTTTGAAGCTGAAACCAGCATTTTTGAATGTAACTTCTGTCACTGCTTGATTAATCAGTGCATCATATTAGCACCATACCATATTACTGTAAGGGGAAAAGCTGGAGGGTTTTTTTTGTTTGGTTGTTGAAAAACCATGACTAGCCATCAGTCTGTCTCTGTTTTCTCACTGACAGCTCTAAGTCCACTGCATCCTACTGAACATGTACAACTTGAAAAACAGGTTACAAACCTAGTAAGTTTGTCTAAAATAAGGTAAATGTAATAGTGCATGTAGTCAGAACTGTTTTTAGCGGTGGAATAAAACAGATTTTAGTTGTAGTATCTCAGACAGCAGGACAGCGTAAACGATAGACTAAAAATAAACTACACTTCCTATGTTCATGGTAATGTAGAGACCTATTTCCTGGTGATGAGGTGCAGCTCACTGATGTGTTTTAAATAGTTTGCAATGACAGCAGCGTAGCTCTATGGCAGAAAGGAATAAAATGTATCAGACTATGCAGAGACGATACTTGTGAGAAGACATTCATTTCTGGACTCTGGCTCTTATCCAGCTTGTTTGTATCTACTCTCAGATGTACGCCGCTTTGGATAAAAGCATTTGCCAAATGAAATTGTAGAAATGTAGATCTGCTGACAACAAGAGAAATGTAGAGTGAACCCAACCTCACCTTATAAGCTCCATCCAAAATCAGCCCCCACCCTTGTAGTGTGGAAACATCAGCTCATTAAACTCACTTAATCTCTTTATTCATCAATAGTAGTCGTTTCCACGAGGCCCCGACACTACATCTTCCTGTAAAACACACAGTCCTTGTCCTTTAATCTATCACACTGTCAAATAATTGGGAGCATGTCTCTTCCTCCTCTGTTTCCTCACTGACATCATCCTTTTGTTTTGCTCTGAGATCACAGTCGGCAGTGGAGAGCCTTTTTTTAAGGGAAACCCTGTCTATAGGAACAGTGGGCTTGATTTAATTAGGACGGTAACTTGTGTCAGATGCTTCGGTTTGGACACAAGTTTGTTTCTTTGGGGTACTTCCTGGTCGCTGCCATTCAAAAGTACAAAACCAAAAGCTTTATCTGCACGCATCATAACACAGAGGCTTTGATCCTGAAGCATGCAGAGAAACAGTGGAGGATGTGTTCCATAATGTTGCAGTGAAGCCTTCCTTAGTGTGGACATTAAACACAGAGAAACCCTATGCTCACAGCATCATATTTGCATATACTGCAATATGATATTTGATATCTCTTTGTAATTATATATTACATATCATTGACTTGGACAATGAGTAATATTTAGTTTTTAGTCTTCTGATTCCTCACAACATCCATCCATCCATTATCTATACACCGCTTTATACTCATTATGGACGCAGGGAGGGCTGGAGTCTATCCCAGCTGGCTAGGGGCGAAGGCAGGGGACACCCTGGACAGGTCACCACAAATACAGACAAACAATCACACTCACGGGCAATTTAGAATAATCAATAAACCTCTGCATGTTTTTGGACTGTGGGAGGAAGCTGGAGTTCCCAGAGAAAACCCACACATGCACTGGGAGAACATGCAAATTCCGTGCAGAAAGATCCCGGGAATGCCGAGATGTGAACCAGGGATCTTCTAGCTTCAAGGCAAAAGTGCTGACTACCAAGCCACTGTGTAGCCCCTCCTCGTAATATACTCTTTAAATATGACTTGAAGTCCATAATTCTTGTCCATGTTCTCTTCATGTTCCCTACATTGCACAGACATTTAATACATTTAAAGGACAGTTTAAACAGTTTTATTTTGTCATATTAAAATATTTCTATTTTCTCAAAAAATTTTATTTTGTAACAGTGAGATCTGTTCAGATACTTTGCTTCTTTTCCCCACTTTGTCACTAAAAATAAAACTCTGATTTAAATACCCACACACATATGGACATCCATCAGCTTACCTCCGGGATATTTATTTCCCTCTGCCTTTATTGCATCCACCCATCCATTACTCTTCCTAACCTCATACAGTTTGCTTGTTATTGGCTGCCAGATTTTTCATTTAATGAGCAAACGGTGTGTGCAAGCCCCAGTTATTCTGCAGGCCGCTGCTGCATGAAGTAATAGAGCCTCACAAAACCTCTCAGGTTGGATGAACAACTTTTGGATCTGTGTGAACCGATATGTTTTTTTTTTTCATTTAAAGACCCCCTCCAGTGAAAATTAAGTTTTTTTTCTTTTGTAACATGTCCATATGGTGTCTTTTGCATTCTATAAGATGCATCCTGAGTGAAATTAGCAGCTAAAATCATGTATGAGCAGATTATGTGATGTAGAATTCCATACAAATCATTTTAAGTGAGGAATAGATTATTTTCATGGACAGAAAAGTTAGTAGTTGTCTATGTTACAAGTGTAGGGGTTGTTCAAGTGAGGACATGCTTGGAACATATATACAGTCCCTGAAATGAAGCTCATTTTAGTGACTGTGAAAATAAATCTGCAAATCTGTAGCTGTATCCTTCAGTGATATAATGTATACATACAAATAGAGTGGTCCAAGGTTCAATGAAAAGTGGATTTTTTTTCTAGATCAGAGTTCCTTTTTTTCCCCAGCCCTGTGGTTCTGTGGTTCCACCCACTGACCCACCTTATCCATTGACATGGTTTCCTCCACCTCTGCCTCTGATGAACATGCCTGTAACCAATGTTCCCTGTAATTTTTCATGAGTCTGAGCAAACACACAAACTCCCTGAGTGTCCCTTGGACCACTGTGAGCAACATCAGACGTGTGCACTGTGGTCACACCAGCATCACATCCATTCAAGTTACATGGTTCATTAAAAGAATCAAATTACAGCATTTACATTTCTGTTAAAACACTTTGTCAACAGGAGCCAGTTGAAGGCTGCAGTGATTTTAGTGACACTACAATGTATAAGAGTGAAGTTATTGAATATTTGTCTCTCTTTACTGTTGCAGCGGTTTTGCAAATTGCAGACGGACCCTGTTCACTCCATAGACACCAATGTTATTCCTGTAGCTTGAAAGACAGCTACTTTTGATAAAACTGGGCTTGTAGCACATTGTCTGCCTTGCAACAATGGGAAAGAGGCACCGTTTATGTTTTGACAACCTATATCTAATGAGTTATTGATGCTGGAAGTGTGAATCTGTGAATATCTTTCCAACTTTACTGAACTTGGGGCCACTACCACCTAAGGAGTGATATATTTAATTTTGAAAAAAGCACTTAGCCATACTTAAAGCTTTAAGTGCTTTATTAACACGGAACTAAAAGTTTTGTATTGTTTTATTATCACAGGTTCTGTCTGAAAAGAGGTGGCATCATTTTAAACAGTGAAATCAAACTAATAAAATGTAATGACCAACCAGTGAACAATACTGGATTCTGCAAAAACATAACTTTTTTTAATCTAAATCTTATCTTAACACAGTTAATGTATTAACTTATTTATGTGTGTATGCATGTATTTATTGATTTATTTAGTACTGTTAACATATCAGAGTTCTGAGTGAATTTTTCTTAAGATAGGCAAAGGCCATTTATTGATTACATATAGGCTGTTAAATGTTTATTAAAAACTAAAAAGCATTTAAAAAAAACAACTTAGGCATTTATTGAGTCACTAAAATACTGTAGAGTACAGACCACATCAGCATGATTATAAGCATCCTGTGGTAAATTAACAACCAGATACTGATGTCTCTCACCATATGGACTTCAGGAGATGACTGGGGGATGATAAACTGTGACCTACTGGTTGGATTCTCTCTGTTCTCATGTTTCTTACATGTTTGTCCCCTGACAGCCGGGTCGTAATGTTTTTTGAGCAACACACCATACTATGACATTTTTACAATGATGGTTCTACTATGGAACCAGTTTGACATGTTCAGGTGTTCTTTGTGTGAAAACTCAGAGATTTCAGGTATCAGAAGGTGGTTTTCAACTTTCTTTGTTAACTTTCTGCCTCAACTTTAAACTAAATTTCCTTCACTAACCCAGCCCTCTGGACTTCCAGGAAGCTGTGTTCCTATTGGCTGTCCAGGTGGCTGCTTGGTGTTATCAGGAACACCTGAGCAGCTCAGTGTCTTCCTGCTTTATTTAGCTGCAGACAAACATTTCCTCTGCTTCTGTTCACCACTGAACTGGGTTTGGCTCCATTGCTTTAGTTTGTTGTTTAGGCGTTGGCTTGAAGCTTCCAGCAGTAAAATCATCTTTAATGTGTTTCTTGGTGTGTTTTAGGGCTTTGTACTGGATAGTTGTCTTGGTAAATGTGGTTCTTTAGCCACAGTTAGCACATGGTACTAATGTGTGCAGTGATTAGTGGATTTGGTACAGCTGAGTTGTGTCTTTATCTTGGCTGTAGTGAGTCTTTAGAGGTTTTTGGTCAGACACATTCTGTATTCTTGTTTGTGAACCAACGTTGGTTGTCCAGAAGGTAAGAGTTCCTGTCCTGATTCTCTGTTCTCAGAGGTTCTTTGGTAGGCTGCAGGAGACTTTAGCGTTTGGGTTGTGCTAGTTTGGTTTTTGTATGGTTTCATTTGGACGACTATCTTGAGGCCCCTCCATGTGGTTTAGTGAGGTTTTCTGCAACAGTTCTACAAAGCAACCTGCAGCAGAAGAGACTTTGAGAGTTTTTAGGAAGTTCTGGAGACCAGACTTTAGAGCAGCAGAACCATTTGTCAGCAGTTTGAGCAGGAGAAAGTGAGCTTCAGAGTAGAAATGAGACGGAAAGCTTCTTGACCCGTGTGGTGAGGTCCTGTACCAAGAGTTTGAGCAGGTTGTGAAGAGTCTGTAGTTCTTTGGTCTGAAAGCACAAGAAGAGTTGACTCATTAAAGGAGAAAACAGGAGATATTGTTGGTTCTTCTGTTGCTCTGCAGTTTCCTTAGACTGAATATTAAGTTTATATTTTAAATGATTTCCCATGTGAGCCCAAGAAGACTTCAATAAACTCCCTCCATCCCCTGGACACAACATATTTTATTACCATGTTAAATCTTTTTTGTTTGTTTTTGAGTTTTAATCATAGTTTTAATATAGTTTTTTCTCTTTGCTTGTTTAGTTTTGTCATCTGTGTAAAAGGTGCTAAACAAATAAAGTTGAACTGATAAACTGAATAATTGACTAACTCATGATTGTGACAACAAAAGTATTTTCATTGTGATTTAAGGGTTTGTTTCATTTTCAAGGTTGGGGCTAAAATCTTGACAGAAAAAAAAGATTAAAGAAATAAACTACAGTAAAAAAGCAATTGAATCAAAGGAAAAAAAACATTTTATATATAAAAATTAAACATTAAATGCAATTAAATTATATTAGACAAAATATTTAATTAGATAATTAAACAGACGATACAAAGCATGTAAATATGAAATGAAACAAAATTTTTAAACAAAAATATTAAACATTAAAGATGAAATATTTTAGATAATTAAACATTTAAAAAACACTATTAAACAAGAATATTACACATTTAGAAAAATACAAAACATTTAATTAGATTATAAAACCTTTAAAAGTCAAAACATTTAATTAAAAAATTAAATTAATTAGAAAATTAAATCTTAAAGACAATAAAACTTTAAATAGGAATTAAACAGAAAATACAATGAAGCATTAAAAAAGAAAATTAAACATTAAAAAGTGGTAAGACATTTAAAAAGAAAAACCTTAAAGATTTAATCGAAAAATTAAACATTGGGAAAGAAAAGGAAATTTTTCAAACAAGCCAATAAAACATTTGAAAAAACAACAATAAAACATTAAAAAGACAAAACATTTCAAAATCAGATCAGACATTAAAACAGAATAAAAGGTGAGAAAAGAGCAAAACTAAACATTTAAGAAGAATCAAACTAAAGATAAAACATTTGAAAAGACACCAGTTAAACTTTAGAAGATCAAATTAAACATAGGAGACAATAAAATGATCAAATGAGCAAAAACAGATTAAGGCCTTAAAGTGTTTTCTAATCTGAAATGAAAACATCAAGTTGTTTCTTCAAACATTTCCTCTTTCTATGTTCTTGGTTTGATTGTGGACAGATTTACTAAGAATTCATTTCAGAAAACTGATTTCCAGATAAAGTCTACTAGAGGTTGAAGGCATCGATCAAACTAATGTTACCTTCTGATCTCCACAAACATTACTGTTCAGTGAAGAGAATCAAAGTTTTTTCAGGATTTCTAAAAAACCCACAGGTGAAGGTCTGAGAAGAACTCAGATGGATGGTCTAAATGTGAAATCAAGACTCATGGTCACAAGTTTTAAGGCTTCTGTTAACCAGAAAGTTCAAACTAACAGAGAAGTACTGAGAAACTTTTAAAATTTCAGTCCTCAGACTGTCTGAAGGTTCAAACTAACAGAGAACTACTCAGGAACTTAGAAGATATCAGTCCTTGGACTGTCTGAAAGTTAAATCTAACAGATCTACTGTGGGACTTAGAAAATTTCAGCCCTCAGACTGTCTGAAGGTTCAAACTAACAGAGAACTACTGTGGGACTTAGAAAATTTCAGCCCTCAGACTGTGTGAAAGCTCAGGTCCTGAGGACTCGGGAGGTGTGGAGGCTTTGGAAAGTCTTGGAATTGAGGGTTCCACCCTCCAGCACAAAGGCTGAAGCCCAACCTCCTGAGAAAAACGGTCGAGTCGAGACTCGAGTCAAAAAAAACCTCGAAAATGTCAAAAAATAGATGATAAATGCGCAAAAAAAGGAAGAATTAGTATCTGAGCAAGTAGCTCAGGGGGATAAGAAGAGTGACTACAAAGTGGAAGGTCGCAGGTTCAAGACCCACCACCGGCCTTTTTCTCTGTTTGTCTTTGTCAGAATTTTGATAAAATTTAAGAAGGGTCTGGTCTTGAACCAGCGACCTGCAGCTCCATAGGCAAATCCTTAACTTACTGAGCTACAGATCAGATAAAAAGAAATAAATTCGTCGTCCCTTTGGCATCGTAGTTCCTGAAGTGACCACATGGGTGGTGCCAAGGCGGAGTCTGGGTGGAGTCAGGGCGGAGAGTAGGCGGGGAGGTGGGTGGTGGCCTCCCTCCTCTACTCCCCCACCTCCCACCACACCTTCCCCCGCCGGACGAGTTCTTCGAGTCTCCACGAGTTCATCGAGTCTCGACAGGTTTTCCCAAGTTTCTTGAGTTTCCACGAGGTCGGAGGCAGAACAACTTGTCATGAAGAGGTGTTGAAGTCAGCAAGGATGGAGTGACTTTTTACAGCGACTAGAAGGAAGACCACTAGAAGAGCAGGTCTTTAACCACCATCCATAAAATCCATGGAGTCGCTCCAGAGAAATTAAGGGAGGTCAACTTTTATCAACCTCCATCCAGATGTTCAACTTGATATCTTGGAGATTTTTCGCACCACAAACCTTTAGTATCACACTTTATTATCCTTTATTAGGACTTTCATGGAATCCACCAGCAGATTTAGTTTTTGTTGAGAAACTTTATTCTTGTCGTCATGGGACTGTAGTATTTAAAACTCTTCCTTCTATTTGACCTCATGTTTATTAGTTTTAGTGGAGAAAGTTTGAATTGTCAATTAGTCTCTTAAAAACTAAATAATAAATTGGATTAGTCAAGAGGTTTAAATTTCTTACTTTGTCATATTTAAATATGACAAAAAAATATAAAAATAAAGCATCTTGAGACAATTTGACCTGTATTTGGCGTTATATAAATAAAATTGAATTAAAATTGTATGTATCTTGTAATGTTGGAGTAATTCAGCCATATATGTTAGAAAACACATTTTCTTTGTCCATTAATCTGTTGATTGTTTTCTCCACTAATTCATTTCTTGTTTTGGTTTATAAAATGTCAAGCCCAAATATATTCAGTTTACGGTCATAAAAACCAAAAAGATTTACATTCATGATGCAGGAATCAGGCAGTTTTTCACTTTTTATCTTAGTTTAGTCAGAAAGATAGTTGATAATGTGTGAATTGTTGCAGCTTGTGAGCCGTAGAAGGTTTTAATCTTTGGGGCCGAGTGTCAAAAAACATTTAGAAACAAACATCAACAAAACACTCAAAGATTTGAACATTATTAAAAGGGAAATCCAACTTTTGCATGACAATGTCTAATTAAAGGACATTTATTTCCAACGTAAATGTGTGATATTCATCCTCTGGAGCTTTCTCTTCACATCGTCTTCCACCTGGACTGGTTTGGTCGGGAGCATGTGCAACAAACATTTGAAAAACTGCACTTTAACATCAATGAATGACACTGAAGTTTAATCTCTACATAAATGAGACTGAGTCTGGATGTGCTGCTCTGTCATTAACTCCTAAGTTTAGGGAAAGTTCTAACAAAAGAGGACAGTTCAGATGTGAGAATGAGCTTATTTTGAACAAACATCTCAGACTTTCTGAGCTTCAGCACCTATAGCAAGATATTTTAACAAGCAACTCAAGAGATCCAGAAGTTGGAGAGAGTTAGCTTTAGCTGAGCCAAAGAACATGTGGGACGCTAACCTAGCAAACATTTCAGACTTTTCTCTGTGAATTCTGAGAAATAATTTACTATTTAATGACAGAGCTACACATCTTAACTCAGTCTCATTAAAACAGACTCTAATTCAGTGTCATCCATCCATATTAAAGTGCAGTTACCCAAAATGTTTGTTGCATGAGCTCCAACAAAACCTGTCCAGGTAGAAGGCCTCTTTGACAAACAGGAAGTGGAAGATTCCAAGCAGATTTATAGAAGGGGGAACCGGACTGTACTAAGTGTGGTCGAGTATAGAGGGGTGTTTTGTGGGTTTTTAGGGCCGATAATCATTATTAGTGAGACATTTGGAGTAGATATTCATTTGCAGTAAATGAAAGTATTTAAAATCTTGAGTTAAACTTAGAAGAACACAAACTCTAGCAGAAAACTTTGCTGATACGTTTTTCTTTTGTTTACAGATGTTAAGTTAAAGGAGTTTTATTTGTGATATATAACCAATCAAATCACTCCAGAAGACAGAGCAACCACAGGTAGATAAAGGTTCAGAGCCAAAGTAGCGCCATTTTTAAATTGATTTATTACCATAAATCAGTAAAAAATACTGATAATCAGTAAATCAGTCAGCCCACAATTACTACAATTCTACAGTGGATGTGTCTTTTATACATTATATGATGTATACACTATGTTTGTTTCTTCCTCTGTTGTTTTCTGGATTGTACTCAGCTGCATGCCTTCGTCCACCCGGCCTCCGTTGACTCGTCCCGCCTGCCGTCTCTGGAGCTGAAGCTGGATTGGAACAGACCAAAATACAGTCCAATCACGATGCCAGCTGCCTCTCAAAAGGCTCCTTCATCTGGTGGAACTTCTTCTGAGGGGAAGCTGAGCTGGCCCGGCAGAACTTTGGAGATGTGTTCCAGTGGTTGGTGGATGTGTGAGGAGATAGAGAGGGACCTTTGAATTGTTGAGAAAGGAAAACAGGTAGGGCTGCACAGTGGCGTAGTGGTTAGCACTTTCGCCTTGCAGCAAGAAGGTCCCTGGTTCGTGTCCCGGCTTTCCCGGGATCTTTCTGCATGGAGTTTGCATGTTCTCCCTGTGCATGCATGGGTTCTCTCCGGGTACTCCGGCTTCCTCCCACAGTCCAAAAATATGCTGAGGTTAATTGATCATTCTAAATTGCCCGTAGGTGTGAATGTGTGAGTGCTTGTTTGTCTTTGCATGTGGCCCTGCGACAGACTGGCGACCTGTCTAGGGTGTCCCCTGCCTTCGCCCGAGTCAGCTGGGATAGACTCCAGCCCCCCCGCGACCCTAGTGAGGATTAAGCGGTGTATAGATAATGGATGGATGGATGGAAAACAGGGAACCCATTGGTAGTTTTAGTTTAGGGTGCTACTGTGGTGTGTTTTTGGGCTTGAAGAGGTGAACAGGAAGAGGTTTTTTTTCTTATTATCTTTTACTTTGTTCCTGGTTGGAATGCCCATCAATGTCAACATGAAGTTCACTTTTAGTTCTGTTTATTTATTTTTATTTTACTAACACCCATTTGTTTTTAACCCCCTCACATGTTGTGTTGTTGTAAACTTACTCTTTCAAATAAATTCTCATCTAACCCTCTGGAAACCAGCGTTTGGACTGTTTTTGTGTTGCTCCTCACCTACTGACAGCTGTGGACTAAAGGCTATACTCTGACGTTTTTAGAGCGACATGCTATACTATGATGTTTGTTGGGCGCCACACTACTATAGGCTTTTTTAATTGACATATTACTGACCTTTTTTTTGATTTAGTTTTTTTTGTTGTTTTTTAGCAACATATAAGAATTTGAACAGTTTTAAAACTTACTACACTTTTACTTGTGCAATGAAATTATTATTCTTTGGCATTTTTTAGATGACATATTATACTCTGATGTTTTCTTGAATTACACACTATTTTGACAATATACTGCACTATGACATTTTTTGAACCACATATCATACATGACAATTTTAGGTAACATCCTATCATTTTGCGCTTTTTGAACCACATAATAATCTATGTTTTGTTTTGTTTTTTGCTGACATGCTATACTATGAACTACAGGCCATACTATGTTATTCTTGAAAAGTACACTATACTTTGACATTTTCTGAACTACATCCTATACTATGGCGTTATACACAGAGTGCTTTGGTTACATGTTGATTTATAATCTAGATTTTTTTCTGTTTTGTTTTTTGACGGGATTACCACAGACCTGACTGTGAACACCGTCGACACCCACCTGAGGGAGACGCTGCCTAAGATCTCAAGGCTGCTTGGTCGTGGTCTTTCTGGCACGTACTCTTCCAAGATGAGCCGGGAAGTTTAACACTGATGGAATGACACCAGGTCTAAGCCGACAAACTTCCAGTTCCTCCTCAACCCATAGTCTCTGGGAAACCTACATGGACTAAGAAAAGTAGACAGAGAAGTAAGTCTGTACGCAACATATTAAAAAAGAAATCATGCTAATAAATTAAGCACAAATAACCGAATTCGCCAATATACTGGAGACCAGAACTATTTGATAAGTATAACCTTGTTTAGTAACATTTCAATTATTTGAGAGCAGTCCTAAAGAACTGCATGTAATCCCAATCATAAAATGGGTTTGGAGGAAGAACATAGATGGTAATCTGGATATATATGACTTAGGCTTTTTAACTACTATTGGTAGTATTGGTGGTAGTAATAGCAATGTGACTACTACTAGTAGTAGTGGTAGTACACTAACTACTGCTGCTGATACTGGCACTGCTACTACAACTTGTAATACTATTACAAATGCTGATACTACTTCTACGACTCTAACAGCTGTTTATACTACTACTGCTGCTTGTACTTTTAGTATTACTACTACTGCTTGTACAACTATACTACAGCTACTATTAATTGTCTGGTATTTGGTTGTCAAGCTGCTAGCTCGCCTTAGTGTTTTGCTTGTGGCTAACTAGTTAGCTCTCATAGACTGGAAGCTCTCAAGAAGATTTCATAATGAAAAAAAGAGCCAAAAACTATTCTTACCAATAAAAAGTCATTCCAAGTTTCCTTGTCTCAATCGTACGACGTAGTGTGTAACTGTATGCAGCACAGTGAGCCGGCATACTTGTTTCCGTTTTCACGCCGTCTACATCAACGGAATGCACTGAAACTTTGCCCCCACTAGCTTAGCATTGCTGTAGCACGCAGCTCAAAGGGGCATGTCCTATCTACTGATTCATATCTATGACAACAACGGTGGCTGCACATAAGGACGCCTGACGTTGATTAGCTGCGTAAATACCATTATATACGTCTATGGCGAATACTTATGTGAATCGCATCATTGGCTGCAGCAGCCAGTCACTGGTCACTCACTGACTCACACTGAAAAATAGCACAGAATGAATTGTTACATGTTTATTTTATTTACAATTTAGGTTGGATTTTTTTTGTGCGCGCGCAGCGCAGATTTTCTGCGCCCGGAGAGCGTGTCAGCAGTGCGCAATTGCGCACGCATGCAGCTTAGAGGGAACAGTGCCTGTAACCTAAACTGCAATCTGTTCTTTTATTGTATCCATCATCTTTTTTTCCCCACCACCTCTCTGTCCCCGCTGCCCTGCCCTTCACATCATCTTTTATCTCTCTGCATGATCACGCTGTGACTGGACGGCCACAGACTGATCATGCAGCCGGCCTGGCTGTTAGTGTGTTAAACAGAGAGAGAGAGCGAGAGGGACAGACAGAGAGAGAGACAGACAGACACAGACAGAGAAAGACAGATAAACAGAGAGACAGAGAGAAAGAGAGAGACAGATAGAGACAGAGAGAGAGAAGAGAGACAGAGAGAGACAGAGACAGATAGAGAGATAGACAGAGAGAGAGAAAAGAGAGAAAGAGAGAAAAGAGAGGGACAGACAGAAAGAGACACAGAGAAAGAGAGAAAAGAGAGGGACAGACAGAAAGAGAGACAGAGAGAGAGAGAGAGAGCAATAGACAGAGACAGAGAGAGAGAGAAAAGAGAGGGACAGACAGAAAGAGAGAAAGATAGAGACAGAGAGAGCGACAGAGACAGAGAGCGAGACAGAGAGACAGACGGAGAGCGAGAGCGATAGACAGAGAGAGAGAGAGACAGACAGAGAGAGAGACACAGAGCGAGAGAGAAAAGAGAGGGACAGACAGAGAGACAGAGAGAGAGTGAGAAAGAGAGAGCGACAGTGTGTGAGAGAGAGAGAGCTCCTGCAGACCAGATCCATCAACAGCTCCAATGGGTTTGACCCTTCCAGGTTAACCGCAGCCATTAATATAAGAGCTTCCCTCCCCTGCCTCCCTACTTCCCGCACAACCTCACGTGGGGGAGGACAGCTCTCTGGTTGTGCACGTGGACGTGCGCACACATATGCACACAGCTGCTGACATAAAGAAATAGAGGTAGATCAAACGCGATGGTGGCAGGCGGCTGAAAAATGGCGTCGGTGGTCACGTATGTTCCACAGCAGAGATCTATACTCAGTGTCTGCTCACTGTTGTTATTCTAATCACTCAACACTGATGTTCTACTTCTTCTTCTAGTGCTCTGGAATGGATAGTCCAGCTCTCCACCACTCATCTTCTTTCTCTTTTTTCTTTATTTTCAAGCAGAGATATTTCTCATAAACCTTCCCCCTATAATATTCTTACATCGATTCATGGTGCAGCAAATGCAAACTTCATGAATGATAAACTTATGGTCGCTTTTGGATGCAAGGCCTGCTTTCATTTACATCAATAAAACTGTCTGTAATCTGAAACAAAACAGACTTAAATGGCCAAAATGAGGACTTGATTTTGCCCTCTGTGCGACTTCATCTGACTTAAGACCTGAAGGCAGGAATACGATCAGGTCTGACCTGGTAAAAACCTGGCAATGCTTGTGTATTCAATTATTAGACATATGACTCATGGTTTGTTTCGCTAATTAGAAAATCGAGGAACGTAATTAAATGCTTCATGCTTTGGAGAACATCAGTACAAGCTTCATTGCAACCAAAAGCACACATTATATACTCTCGCATGATTTCCTGCTTTCAGTTACTACTACAGTGAATGGTGATGGTTTTCAGAAAATTATCTTGGCTATATTTTCAGTATTGGAGACTAAATCGTACCAAGAAGCAATCTGATTAGAATGTCTGTGTTTTATTAAAGTTCTATTAAAAAAACACCAAAGAAATACATTCTTGGCTAAAAAACATTATTGGGTCATTGCAGAATTTTAGGATGTCTGGGCTTCAAATTTTTGGGAAAATTAACCTTCTATTTTATTATTTTCTGCTTCATATTTGTTCTGTCCTCACCAGATGTAGCAATATCTAGCTACGACAGACAGTGCACATGAGATTTCAGTTGCTCCAAAATCTCTTTATTTTAAATTGTAAAACTGCAACACACAAAAACACAGCAGTCAGAGTG
Organism: Amphiprion ocellaris; assembly: GCF_022539595.1. Lineage (NCBI taxonomy): Eukaryota > Metazoa > Chordata > Actinopteri > Pomacentridae > Amphiprion > Amphiprion ocellaris. Next base: position 23,319,834 of record NC_072768.1, read on the forward strand.
TGAATTACAAATACATGACTTGAACAAAAAGACATCCACACGCCACACCTCACAACAAACCATCATCAGGGCTTCCCCAACTCTGAATTTGCTGGCCAATTTAACTATTGGAATTAGCCTGACTAGCATCAGAAAAGTCCGCTAGCTTAAATGCTAAAAAATGCTAACACTTCCACACTGTCGCCATAAAACTCGCATTTACTTAAAATAACTTCTTAAAACTGAAAGTTCTGACTTTTAACTTACTTATAGGTTCCTGTGTGAGATTGTATTCAATTTAAACTTAAACTTACAGCCTTATGTGGGCCAAGACGATGCGGAAACGACTGCTCTTCGGCCATGACAGTTACACTGAACTTCCTGTACTGAGCTTCCTGGCGTGAACATAAAACTCGCCACAAGGGGGCACTGCGAGCCCACACAAAGGAAACTTATCTTTATATTACACTAGTCATCACAATATTCATCAATAATAGGTGATAAACTATGAAAGATTGGCCCAGCTTACACATTAGTGGTACCATTTTTATTCCATGTTTTATTCGTTGTTTCCTAAACCTCCTCTAATCACTGTAACAGGATTGCTAATCCATTCTAATGTTAGCTTTTTCTCAGGAGTAGAAGCTAGATATTTAGCGAACTGTTGCTGTTTACCAAGAGGACAAACTTACTGATGGAAAAAAGTAAACAAAAAAGTAAACAAAAAAGTAAAAAGAATTTGTCTTATCTTGATAAGACAGGGTTGCACGATGTCAGTTCTAGCATATTATGGGATTCACTGTTTTCTTCTTCTTCTACCAGCTAAAAAGGTTATGCTAACAGGGTTGCATGCATGTTGTGGGACACAACCTCCATGCATAATAACTATTATTTAAAATGTTATGTTGATTAAAACAGATGTTCTCACAATTACAAGAGACAACAATGAAAAAAGGAGATTTAAATATAATTTTAAATGTTTTATTTGAGGTTCAATTTGGCCATCATCGGACTGGGACAAGGGAAAAATATCATTTTAAGGGGAACTAGACTTATCTGGTATTTTAAAAAAATATTTTCAAACATTCTTTTCTCAGAGTTGTTTTTTTTTTTTTTTTTTTTAGATTTGGTCTCAGGACAAGTAAATTTACACAACAACTGCATGTTTTAGTATTTTATACATGGGTTATTTGAAATTGGATGGGTGGGACTCCTCCAATTCTGGAACGACCCTATTAAGAAAAGTTTAAAAAGAATATGTTCACCTTTAATGAAGCTACTGCTTTGTTCTTAGAAACTCAAAGGACTTTACTTAAACATGCAGCATAATTCTAAAGTCTTGAGGTCTGGCTATTATTATCCTTTAAATATATAAACCGTCTGTGTCCAGTGGCCGCCATACTGCACTCTTCTTTAATATTTAACATCTAAAGATTATCTGATTTACCTCTTCTTTGTACTATTTTGTTGTACATTGGCAGCTGAGGATAAAGGACAAACTGTTCTTGTTTTTCTTGCAGCTCTGGAAATCAGCAGTTAAACAGTTACAAATTGAAGCTGAAAATCCAAAATGTTGAAATTTGAATAGTTTGCCTTTACATTTTAAGCCCTCTAGTGGTTTAATGTGGTAAGACTCAATGCACGCAAAGCCATTTAAAACTACAGCTCTGAAGACAACTGCAGTGATATTGCTGTTATTTATAGTAACTTTCATGATGTTTGATGTTTTCTGGGAGAAAAAAATTCTAACTTCCATCACCAATGGAAACATCTTTTCATTTCATTTTAAAGACAGCCGCATATGTTACGGCCTGAAGAAGAGGATGAAAAAGAGCACACACAATATGCAATGCTTCCTCGGCAGCTCCAGTCCGAATTTATTACAAGGAATAAACATACATACAAACAACACTCTCATGACATGAATATTCAAATAACAAGTTCATAAACAATACATAAATCCTAAAATATATAAAACACAGTCCCAAACGGCAACATACCACTGTCGTCCATGTGACGCGCACGTGCTGGTCGCGGCTATGAAGCGTTATAGCTAGCAGACAGAGAGCTCATTCAATCATTTTGTCTCAATAACCCGCAAAATAATGCTCCAAAACACACACTCAATTAACATAGTACATTAACACAATTCATATAAACACCATGAAAGCTATATTTTAAACCTGAAGAAGAGGATGAAAAAGAGCACGCTCACGATATGCAATGCTTCCTCGGCAGCTCCAGTCCGAATGAAGCATAGCTGTGGAGAGCTCCCTCTTCCGGCTTCCGCAGGCATGAGCAATCAATCATGATCATAAGCCCGAACAAGTGGATCACAGATCCTGACAACTTCTCAACCCACAGATCTTCAACAGTTCTTAAAGCTTTTACCATTTTTAACAGCAACATATTTAACAGTTTTAACAACATATTTAAGATCTTCTGATGTCTTTTTAACCCATGTGAGAGGAATATTTTAACCTCTTGTACAAGATCCTAGTCAGTTAGTATAACTGTCTCTTTGCCTATTCATACTATTACACACATTCAAGTTGTTATAGCTGTCTTTGTGTTTATTCATGACTATCACACATACCTCCACGTTTGTATTAGTTCAGTTCTGAACTGAAAGAACCTCCTTGATAACAGGTGAAGCATCCTACAAGACATTTCTACAAAAGCTCCTACGATTACCATGACCTTTATGACTGATAATCTACATAGACTTATTTTTTTGTTATAGGAGATGTCTTTGTTTGATTTCTTTGAAAAAATATTCTCTTGCAAAATGTTTCTTTGCGATACCGTCTTTACCCTTTTCTCTTTTCTCATTGCCTCCATATAAAAACTTCCTCCTGTCTATCTTTATATAGTATATACGATGCAATAGAACTCTGATAGCCTATTGTTTTGGATCAAACAACATTTCATATTTACTCCATTGTAGCAATTTAGGGCTCTGGCACTTGTTTATGTTGAGTGCCGTAAATTTGATTTTTTTCTTTTTATTTTTTATTTCCTGTCTTGGATTTGAAAGTCAAACATTGCATTGTACAGTTGAGGAAACATCCTGGATTGAATTCTAAAATTCTAAATTGACATCAGTTGGCAGTGGCTCGGCCTTTTAAACGCCACAACCTTGCAGTCATTTTGTTTCCCTGTTTTTTTAAGGATGTGTCCTGTTGTTGTCAAAGCTGCTCAAAATCTACAAGTGCCTAATAGCCCCGAGGACTCAGGGTGTGCAGCCAAAAATGCCTTTCAGGAGGTCCCTTATTCTCAGCGTGGGGAGGAAGTGGTGCACAACAGGCCTGAGGCGGCTTACAAGAGGCTATTAGAGGCCTGTGGCAGGATGCCTCACAAATCCAATTAGGAAGAGCTGGGACTGGATCTCTGCTTTCTACTGCAGGCTGTCAGTCAGGGTGGGAGAGAGCAGGTGTCCAGTTACCAGAGATGTCAGAGTGGAACATAAGTGCGTGTGTCGGGAGTTTTCTGTGTGTGTGTGTGTGTGTGTGTGTGTGTGTGTGTGTGTGTGTGTGTGTGTGTGTGTGTGTGTGTGTGTGTGTGTGTATGTGTCAGTTTTTGCTTGTATGAAAGCCGTTTATATATATTCATGTGTATTGTATACAGCATGTTCATGATGTATCAGTTCCCTCACACATAAAGGGCTGTTAGCAGTGTTACCACGTGAAAGCTGCAGGCCGGGTCCCTTGGTAAATGTAGTCCAATCCACCGTAACCAATGAAGAATCTGTCTGACTATTACCTAATCACTGATGTCATCTCCCTGCTGTACCACAGGTTTGACTGACATCACTGGAGGCTGCCAATCATCGACTTTTCCCCCAAGTTAGGACAACGCTTGCTATAGTATCATTAAACTGCTACCTATGTGACAGCATTAAGTACTTACAGCATAATTTTACACAGATCATTCAAACACTGTTTGACTGGTTCTTTAAAGTTTTCCATTTTTTTCTGATTTTGAAATTTGACTTCTGTGCGCAGTGCTCTAATAGCCATTGCTGCTCATGCTATACCAGCCTTTTTTGGGGGGTTTATAGCAAATAAACACAAATATACACCAATCAGTCACAGCACTAAGCCCACTGACAGGTGAAGTGAATAGCATCAACCATCTCATCATAATGGCACCTATCAGTTCGTCGGATGTATTAGGTAGCAAATGAATAGTAAGTTCTTGAAATTAAAATGTTGGAAAGAGAAAAATGGGTAGTGTAAAGATTTAAGTCTGTCTGACAAGTGTAAAACTGTGATGGCTGGATCACTGGGTCAGAGCAGGTCCAATAAGCATGTAATGTGTGGTTCCTGGTGTGTAGGTGGCTGGTATATACAGGAGTGATCCAAGGAAGGAAAACCTGTGAACTGTCAGCAGTTTCATGGGTACTCAAAGCTCACTGATGTGTGTGGGGAGTGAATTCTGATCCCACAGAAGAGCTACTGAAACAAACTGCTTAAAATGCTGTAATAGAAAGGTGACGGAACACAATATATCCCAGCTTGCTGCTTATGGAGCTGTGTATTCGCAGACCAGTCAGAGTGAACATGCTGACCCCTGTCAACAGCTGAAAGTGCCCATGATGGGCATGTAAGTGTCAGAACTGGGTGATGGAGCAATGGAAGAATGATCTGATCTGGTCTGATGAATCCTGTTTTCCTTCACATCGTGTGTACGGCTGGGTGTGTGTGTGTTGTGTATCTGAGGAAGAGATGGCAGACAGCAACTAACTAAACCCTGCTGCAAACCACCTACTCCCTGTCATAGTAGCTGTGCTCCCTGATGACAGGGGCCCCTTTCAGCAGTATAACTACCCCTGCCACACTGTAAACATTGTTCAGGAATGGTTTAAGGAACATGACAGAGTCCAAAGTGTTGACTTTGTCTCCAAATTCTCTTAATCTCAGTCTGATTGCTCATCTACACTGCCATTTAAAAATTTGGGGTCACTTAGAAATGTCCTCATTTTTGAAAGAAAAGCAGTTCTTAAAAATGATGATAATATTAAATTTTATCAGAAGTACAATGTAGACAGTGTTAATGTGGTAAATGACTATTCTAGCTGGAAATGGCTGATTTTTAATGGAATATCTACATAGGAGTACAGAGGAACATTTCCAGCAACCATCACTCCTGTGTTCTAATGGTACGTTGTGCTAGTTAATGATGTTGAAAGGCTAATTGATGATTAGAAAACCCTTGTGCAATTATGTTAGCGCATGAATAAGTTTTCATGGAAAACATGAAATTGCCTGGGTGACCCCAAACTTTTGAATGGTAGTGTATGTGACATACTGGAAAAAAATGAGTCTGATTTATTGAAGCTTCACCTCACAACTTCCAGGATTTAAAGGATCTTTTGACATCTTGGACCCTGATACCACAGGACACCTTCATAGATCTTATGGAGTCCAGGCTTCGATGGGTTGGAGCTGTTTTTAGGTGCACAAGGAAACCCTTCACAGTATTATACAGGTGGCTTTAATGTTGTGGCTGATTGGTATAAAGCGAATTGTTGTTACTATTATTAAAACTTGTGATAGACAAAATGTTTCCCATCAGGTTATGTGCTGTAAAGAATTGTCAAAGTGCCATAACAGATTCATATAAACAGTTTTAGTTTATTGAAGCCACTATTTCTTCCTCTGTAAACCAACATATGGCTGCAGGGCGAGATGGTGTCTCTTTTTAATTCACTTCTCATTCAAAACATTCAAGGTCACTGTGTTTTCTTTAAATGTGCAGTTTTTCTTCAAGTTTTTGTTACTCTGTGGAGGTGTGCCATGACCAATTAAAGTCCATTGCTGACCTGGTCTACGCAGGCTGAACACAGATGGTGAAAAAATTGTGGGCTGGATTGCCAGTAGCCTTCCCCCTACAACTCCTCTCCCAGACAAAAACATTCTTGTGAAATCATAATTCAGTATGAATTTTTAGGCTTCTGCTATTTTTTGATCCCATCCTGGAGATACAGCCCTGTTCTCCCACTGATATAGTAGCGGATTGATAATCAAAGTTTACTGATAGAAACACACAGCTCCTGCTGCAGTGAAAACTGACTCTGGACTCTCGAGATGAGATTTCATTGTCAGTCCTCTTTGGTGAAGCAATTTATCTGAGATAGACTCTCGCTCTCTGTCATAATGCACTTTCTTCATCTCTCCCCTTCTCTCTGTGTGCTGCAGACAGTTCTGGAGCCTCATTTATAAAGCAGACTTAAGATGAGTTTTGAAAACCACAGATAAGTAGTCATTTATAAAACCTTTGACATGGAAATGATCTTATCTCTAAGCAAAGTTAAGACTTGACAGAGGTGATTTTCCTGCAGTTCATGTAGCCAGCAGGTAGCAGGCTGGACTTCCACTACCGTTCAAAAGTTTGGGGTCACCCAGGCAATTTCATGTTTTCCATGAAAACTCACACTTTTATTCATGTGCTAACATAATTGCCAAGGGTTTTCTAATCATCAATTAGCCTTTCAACATGATTAGCTAACACAATACAGCATTAGAACACAGGAGTGATGGTTGCTGGAAATGTTCCTCTGTACCCCTATGGAGATATTCCATTAAAAATCAGCTGTTTCCAGCTAGAATAGTCATTTACCACATTAACAATGTCTACACTGTATTTCTGATTCATTTAATGTTATCTTCATTGAAAAACAACTGCTTTTCTTTAAAAAAATAAGGACATTTCTAAGTGACCCCAAACTTTTGAACAGTAGTGTATGTATTCAAGTCTGTGGGGAACATCCCATGAGTTTTGTTAGTCATTATGAATAAAAAATGTGAGAAATTGCTGGCAGGACACCACCCCGTTCATTGTAGGGGCAACACCACACAAGCTGCATGTTTGCTTTTGCTTGTCAACTCGCTATTTAGTCTGCTGAATAATGCACATTGCCTTGCTTCAGTCTTCATATATCACAGCATCTTCTAAAGAGTTCACTTTTCTGTTCTGTCCATGGGCATTAAAAAAATACTGTGCTGGCAGCATTACATAAGGAAAAATCAAAATCACCCAGTGTCGTGAATAAGCCACAGATGATATTGTTAAGACCTACTTAAGCAGTTTTTTATGTTTAGCATCTTTTATCATGGGGCTGCACAGTGGCTCAGTGGTTAGCACTGTTGCCTAGCAGCTAGATTTGCATCCCGGCCTGGGCCTAGGATCTTTCTGCATGGAGTTACATGTTCTCCCTGTGCATGCGTGGGTTTTCTCCATGTACTCCAGCTTCCTCCTACAGTCCAAAACCATGTTGAGGTTAATTGGTAACTCTAAAATGTCCGTGTGTGTGAATGTGAGTGTCATTGTTTGTCTCTAGGTGTAGCCCTGTGATGGACTGGCGAACTATCCAGGGTGTCTCCTGCCTTCACCCTAAGCCAGCTGGGATAGACTCCAGCCCCCTGCTACCCTAATTAGGATATAGCGGTGTATACATAATGGATGGATGGATCTTTTATCATATGTAAGCACAAAGTTGGGAATGATTTTAAAACGAAGTTTGAATATGAACATGAAAACATTTTTTACAGGCAGCTCCTGATATTGAGAGTAGTCTACGCATGTTGGACAGCATGTGACCTGAGGCCCTGAGTATCTGCATCACATCCAGTAATGACGTCTAAAAAATTATGTCAAAGACAGACCCACTATTTCATCAAGTGGATTTCACAAATATTTGCATGATTCAGAAATGAACTAAGGCATCCTCTAGCCTCTATAATATAACAGAGAAGTCTGCAAAGTGAATGTCAAGCTATTATATCAGAATCACCTTTTAATCAAGGTGTCATTTGTACATAACTTAGTGGAAGCTCCATTAGTGTTTATGCGCAGAATCATTAATCTATCATTAGCCAGTTAGCAACACTAACTTCATTACTGTTTGCTATGCATGATCCTGATCATCACCAGGATCACGTCCTGAGCATGACTGTGACATTAATTGTAAATATCTGACTGAATTATCTAATAACAGTCAACTTAGTGTTGAAATTCAATGTAACACATGAAGATAAACTAAATAAAGATAAAAAAGGCTACTGCCACACAAACTGCTGCAAAATGGTCTGAAAAACCAAAGTCTTAGTAACATAATTAGACACTTGAACGCCGCACACACACTTGGACACCGAGTCATGTATCAGCACAGAAGCATCACGTTGGTTCTAGCAGCTGCTTCACTCATGAATAGTCAGATGAGGCAGAACCCCTGCTGAATAATGATGTTTACACAGGGTGGAATCAGTCAATAATTAACAACAAACAAACAAACAAACAGACAACACTGATGTTACTGATGGGGTTTTAGTTTGACCTTGGATGTGGACAAACCGTAAATCTCGTTTATTAACTGCATTATTTCAGCATGAAAACAAATACATGCAACAGAAGTCAGCGCACCTTTCATTATCGAGATTCAGATTTTTCTGCACTTCATAAGTCCACCTTTATTCTTGATGACAGACTTTGTTCCTCTCAGCACGGACAATGCCGGTGTTACATAAATTTCTGGAAAGATGTTCTGTCATTTTTGGAACACTATTATATCCAGCTGCTGTTTCCTGGAGGGGTTGTTCTGCTTTCGCTTTCTCTTCAAAATACCCCAAAGGTGTTCTATTGGTATCAAGTCAGGCAACATACTTGGTCAGATCAGAGTTTTCACTTTTTTTCCATAGAAATTCTTGTGTGATTTGGCAGTCTGGTTTGGATTGTTATCATACTGGAATATTCCTCATCTGCCAAACTTCTGCAGAGTTGTTGTCACCTGGTCAGACAGTATTTTCGCATATTTATGGGGATTCATGTGCTGACTATAAATATTCCTACACCTATTTTGCACCAATGTAACCTCGCTAGGCACACACTCCCACGTCGGTGCTTCACTGTCAGGACTATGCATTCCTGTGGTAGTCCCGAACTCCATCTGAACTGAACAAAGGTATCTTGGTCTCATTTGACCAGTGAAGGTGCTCCCAATATACATCAGGCTTTTTTTCATGTTCATTATCAAAGATTCATCTTTCAGAAAGCTGACATAACACAATGTCCTTCACACCTTCTGAGCTGTTACAGAAACTGATTTTCCTCTGATAACCCCTGTGTGAAGTGTGAAGCAAGGGGAAGACAATGGTATCTCTCTGAACTCACTGTAATGATTCTGCCTGGAAACAGATGCTCATTACTGATGTTGGAACAGTCTTTGTTTTAGCTCAGTATTGTAGCACAATTTCTGATTTTAATTCGAAATATAGGCCAAGGCTGCTCAGTCCTTGTATGCTTTCCGATGGATGAAATCTTTCAAAGTTTGTGTTCCGAAGCGGCTAATTTGTAGCAGGATAGCAATTGTGATCATCAGCAGGCAGTTGACGTAGTGTTCGCTTGTAGTCATAGTTACAGTGATGCTGTGCCGCTATCTCGCAATGATACAGAAATCTTTAACAAAGACTATAAGCCGCATCACTGCCAAAATCTAATCACTTGGTCCTTGTGTCATTTCTGACCTTCCCTGAAAATTTAATCCAAATCCGTTAGTCCGTTTTTGAGTAATGTTGCTAACAGATAGACAAACAGACAAACAGTGCTGATTGTCACATAGCTCTGTTGTGTTCCTTGGCAGAGAAGCTATCAGGAATGATCACCTTGTTTGAATATCGTTTTTTCATACACGGTTATACTAAAACACAGACCTTCTTGGCCCATTTAATGTAATAATGATAGTTCTGTAATCTATAAGCTTGTAACTCAGTGACAAGAGTTAAACACAAGTCAAACTTATGATTTTTGTACGCTTTCAAAATTATTTCAGCTAGCGTGGCTCGTAGCTCAGCTCAACTGCAACTATTTGTTCTGATTCTATCCATATTTTAAAACAATGAAATGATTTGAACGTGAGAGCATATTTTCATTGAAGGTATCAAAACATTGTTTTGTTCTAAAGTAAACAGCTAATTTTTCAGAGGTGTCACAACCAGAAAAGGAACAATGAAAAAAAGCCCCAAAAAACTCAAAGAACAGTTCCATATAAGCAGCCCAGAATATGCAAATGTACATTCTTCAACCATAGAAATGAGACCGTAGAGGGATAGTATTCATCCAGCTGTAATCCAGTTGCCTGCACAGAGATGAATATGAGCACCACATGAAAGCTGACAGGGGGAAGATGGCTCCCACTGTGTGGTGGCCAAACCAAACTGCAGCCAGGCTCCTCTGCAGCCCCTCGGTGGCCCATATATCTGACACCACTGTGTTTGGTTTCCACCTCCAGGTACTTCATATGTACCATAAATAACATGGGAGCACATGTGCACATGCTGAGGGAGGGGTGGGATACTTGGGTGAAGCTATATTCAAACCTATGAATCATACAGACAAAAAAGTTGCATAAATCATACATATGCTGAGAAAATGTGGCTCACCTAAATACCGTACATCAAATGGACATGAGTCTAGAATCTCTTAAGGCTACTACATTAAGAATATGTCGTTAAATTCAGTGTATTCTGGTAAAACGAGAAAGCATAGTCTCAAAAGCAAAGAAAAATTTTGCATGAGTCCACTAGATGGCAGCACAGGATCATTTCAGTCCAGTCAGTAAGAGTCAATTATCTATGAAGCCCATTTAAAACGGGATGAACCAGAGTGCTGTGCAATAAATAAGCAGCAGTGACAAATACATTTACACAGTTACACTATATTTATGGCATTCTTGAAAACAATGTAGCAACAATTGGAATCATTCAGTAATAAATCAGTTTAAATAATAATAAATCACCTAAATACAAGTATGTGGACATTTTCATCTACACCGAGGGTAAATGAGATGCATTTCTTTTTAATTGAGTGAAATTTGGAACAGCAGAACATCCAGCAATAATTGTGTGAGCCACACGGCACCCTGTCCTGAACCCCACACATCACCTTTGAACTGAGCCAGGCCTCTTTGCCCAAGACTGCATCAACGTCACTGCAGCCAAGTTCTTAAATCTTGTGGGAAGTCTGAAGCCAGAGGAGTGGTGGCTGAATAACACCCCTGGGTATGAAGGGGTATGTTCTACATACTGAGTGTGTGCCAAGTGCATAACAGGGGTGATAATTAACAATTAACACTTCTCAGTGTGTTTGAAAGGGTTTTGAAGTTGGTGGGAGGACTGAACCCACAGGGATCTTTGTCTTTCATGATGTTAATATTGATATTTACTAAATTTTTACACAAGTTCAAAAGTCAGTCCCATATGTGATTGTTACACATCTGTGGTTGAAGAAGTATTCCGATTTGTTAGTTAGGTCAAAGAATCAATATACCTACGTAAAAATACTGTATTACAAGTAAAAATCCTGCATGAAAAATCCCATCCACCCATCCATTATCTATATAGCTCACTGCTTAATCCTCATTAGGGTTGGGGGGGGGGGGGGGGGGGGGGGGAAGGCCGGGATCTTCTAGCTCCAAGGTGAAAGTGCTAACCACCAAGTTACTGTGCAGCCCAGAACCAATATACCTCTATGTATTAATACTCTATGACAAGTACAATGCATGAAAAATCCTGCTTATGTGAAAGCATTAGCATTTAAATGTAGTTAGTTCTCTGACCCCTCTGACTCACATATTATTATCTATAACACAGATGATTGTTAGTGAAACATCAGTGTGTAGGCAACATGTTACTGTGACTGCTTGTCACGTGATTACTGGGAAAGGGGAAGAGGAAAAAACAAAGTTCTAATACACATATGAGATTTTTTTTCGCTGATCTTTGATTTTTGGTGAAATATCTGATTATGTGAACATTCACTGAAATGAAACCATGTGAGAAGTTTATATCATAGACCGTAGTTCATATCGGATGGAGCTGTAAACAACTCATAGACTTCTGACATGTGAGCCCTGCAACAAAATGCTTTTTATAATAAACCATAAAGGTTGAAAAAAACTTGTTACATCTTTAATCGTGTGTTTGTATTCTTAAAGCTTGTTATATCATCCATTGTGTTAAATCTTAATCTTAAAGTTAACAAACCCTGTCAGATTAAAGCATTGCAGTGGAAGTACAAATTAGGATGTATAAAGGTACAGCTTGGTACACATCTGTTGCACATCTGTCTTCCCTAACAATTGTCACAAATGCAATGCACTGTTCAGTATTGTCAAAAATGTCACTTTGTTTTCTACTAAGATTCCTAATCTGAGCACAGAAGACAGGCTCAAACAAGAAAAAATCCAAATACGTTTGGCCACATTATGCATTTGTTCCTTTCAGTGTAAAATAGTTCAGCGATGATGCCAAGTTTTGAGAAATCTTCATTACTGGATGCCACTGATAGTCATGGCTGGAAAACAGTTCAAAGCATGGGCGCAAACATTACGAGGAAAAAATACCCTATAAAATAAGAAAACTCTGGATGAAACAGCAGTTTAGAGTAAAAACAACAGTGCAGATTTCCTCTCCGCTTATCCAAGAAGTTTGAAGTGACACATGTTACTTGAGTTGGAGGGCATGGCAGGGCTGCTGTCCTTCTTCTTCTGCCAGAGTGCTATTTCTGTGAAAGCATGGCACAAGTGGCTCTAAAACCACTTAAAGACAATGGGGGGGAGGGGGACACCAGGTGGGACTGAGCGCTGCACTCTCTCACCTTTTTCATCAGTGAAGATGAAAGATGGCAGAGCACTGGCGTTATGATGGGGCACTTAGTGTGTGGAACCAGAGAATAAAAGGGGGAGATGAATGCACTTCATATCCAACACTCGGAGAAAAGAAAGAGTGGCTGTAATGACTGGGTGGCAGTGTACAAGACAGAAGTGGTAATGATCGGCCACGAAATGTATTTTTATGTATGCAAGTCAACACTGATGAACTTATCACCTTGTGTTCTCACTGAAACCTGAGCCAAAATCATAAATACTTTTAGTAAAATACATTAAAATATGTTATTCATCCTGGTTCTCCACAGAGAGGTCAAAGGTCATGGTTAGCAACCCTTGGCTTGTACAGATTCAATGTTTTTTCTGAATGGCACTTGATAAGTTCTGCCCTCAAAGTAATAAAATGTTTGAAACAGTCATAAGAACATCTCACTGGACCACATTTTATCATTTTAAACTTTGAAGGAGGTTTATTCCTTCTTGGAGGAGGAGAAAGTTTAAAATTGTTCCAGAATCTTTGCCAAGTACAAAGCACTGAAAGGTGTTGGACCAAAAATACATCCTTGATATATTAGCTCCATATGAAGCATCCAGAGCCCTCAGGTCATCAGGGACAGGTTTACTGTGTGTTCCCAGAACCAGAACCAAGACTAGTGAAGCCGCATTCAGATATTATGCTCCTCACCTGTGGAACAAACTTCCTGAACACCTGAGGTCTGCTCAAACTGTGGGCTCTTTTAAATCAAACATGAAAACCATATTGTTTACTGTAGCTTTCTCTTAGATGCTCAATCTGTTTATTTGTCACTTTTATGATCTGGTCTACTTTTATGTTTTATTTCTGTGATTTTAATGTATGTCTACCTTCAAATCCTTTTTCTAAATGTATTTCTTTGCCATTGCAAAGCACCTTGAATTGCCTTGTATATGAATTCTGCTATACAAATAAACTTGCTTTGCCATGCTTTGCTAAGTAGTCTTAAAGCTGTTCAGCAAGCCTGGGATAAACCAGCATCTTACTAAAACACCTCATGATGTTTTTCCTTACTTTGTTATTCATGTATATATATTATACGTGTGAAAGTTGGTCCACAGATGAAGTTGTACAGCATCTGTCTGTGCCTAGGTGTGACCACCTGTTCCTTCTCGTGGCCAATCATGTAAGTTGTCTCCTCGCCAGCTCGCTTCCACTCCTTCATCTCCAAAATGATGAGCCAGCCATTTATCAAGCTAAATACCACTCTACTCAAAGTCTCCAAACTTTCCAAAGTCAACCATTTACCTACAACTGCTTCCTCACCTCTGGATTCCCTCCCCTGGTCTCCTTTTCCATCACCAAAACCAAGTGTTAGTCTTCATAAACCGTTAAACTTTGCAACCAGTTCTGTGTTCTGGTGTCTTGAACAGCTGTTAGTCACAGCTATGAAGCTTTTTCAGACTAGAGAAAGCCCTATATATCCGTTTGATAGTGACGTGAGTGGCATCAACCCCGAAAGACTCCATGTACGTGTCTCCAAGATGTAGCTTTCACAAAACAGCAGTTTTTGGCACTCTGTGGACGAGCACGAGTTGCTTTGCACAATCTTGAAAGTGCATTTTCAATGAATGGTTTCCACACTGGAAATAATTATGACACTAATGCATTTAGCTGCTAAAGGGCCTGATATTTTTCAGAGAAGTTGGTGGAGACAGGCAGCATGTTTGCTAACATGTTAATCATACTAACCTAATAAAGTTAGAATGTGACAGCGTTGTGTTTTCAGTTTGTTTCACTGCCCCCCAGTGGCATAAACAAAGCAAAGCAAAACAAAAAAAAATCACAATGCAGCTTTAAATGAGAGTGATAAAGACAGATAAATGTCAGTGTTTTTTGTGTTAGAATCAGTTAACATTTAAAAAAAAAGTGTTTCTACCCTTGGGCTTAAAAATACAGATTTCAGACTGTAGTGCAGTTTGCACTATAGGTGACTTGACACAAAACATATATAAATAATGCATTTAGTATATGGTGAAAAGACAAAGGCTCTTAAAAGATACATGTTTAAAAAAATTGTGATTGGCGAATAGACAGAAAAATAGAGAAATTGAGGGGAACTAATTTGAGTTGTTTTTTCCTGCAGTCGCTGTACTTTTACCTCAGAACTAAAGTTGCCATATGACACAGATGCACTGCTCTCACAATTTTCTATCATGCTTTGCAGGTTAATTAATATAAAATTAATCCTCTCATTACCCCACAATGCTTGTATTCTGTAACTGATTGCAATGTGAAACACATGATTTAGAAAGACTTAGTAAATATGCAGCTCCAGGACTGCTGGTTGTGTTCTCGAGATGAAAATGAGGTCTATAGAAAACGTGACACTTCCATTATTCTGAGGAGAGAAAACCAATTCTCCCACACACCCCTCATCCTGTTACCTCGTTAAACTTGTGAAAATCTCACTTGGCTTGAAGCCATCAGTTACAGTCTGACATTACACACATCGGAGCTGTGTGCTGTCAAGTTGGAGAGGATTTGGTTCACTTGTGAATGTAAGCTTTACAATCTATGTATTAAATGAACCACATGGTGATAACAAGCATTGTATTCATTAGTTCATTACTGATGTCACATTTTACACATTAGTTTACTGACATTAATGAATAAGAATAATGAGACAATTTCAAGAGCCTCTGTGAAGTGATGCAACTTTAGCTTTCAGTCATGTCTGGAACACGTCTGTAGGGACGGCAGTATTGGTCTGCTAGTTAGGGTTCATACTATATGATCAAAAATTCCCCCAGCAACATTATGCCCTGTTTGTTCTTTTCACATTTCCTGTCCATTGTTTCCATCCATCCATTATCTATACACTGCTTAATCCTTATTAGGGTTGCCGGGGGGCTGGAGTCTATCCCAGCTGACTTAGGGTGAAGGCAGGGGACACCCTGGACAGTTCACCAGTCTATCATAGGGCTACACATAGAGACAAACAAGCACACTCACATTCACACCTACAGACAATTTAGAGTTACCAATTAACATCGGCATGTTTTTTGACTGTGGGAGGAAGCTGGAAAACCTGGTGAAACCCACACATGCACAGGGAGAACATGCAAACTCCATGCAGAAAGATCCCAGGCTGGGACGCGAACTGGGGATCTTCTAGCTGCAAGGTAACAGTGCTATCCACCGACACTTTAGCATTTTGCTCAAAGATATATAACATTTCTGGCTTCATCATCTGTTAAAGTGACGACTTCCTGTCATTCAGACGTACCAACCACCATGAAGGAGAGAGCCATGATTTGTCATATTAGCACAGATATATAATGTATAATAATGAAATAATAAACAAAGGACGAAACATAACCAATAACAATCTCATGAAACTGACAGATAATTAATAGCGCAGTTTATTTATGATTTTTCAAACGTTGAAAATCCTGTACGTGTGTGCTGACAATCTAACTGCTAATCTACCAACAGAAAAATAAACATATCCCAACTTAACCTGAGGATGGTCGCTGTGTAACAAATGATTTATCTTGTGTTAATAAATGATGACTCTGTGTGACAGCTCACCTGTCTGAGGTGAAGAGAAGTACACAATGTGACTCTCCATTAGATCCTGATCAATTCTGTTATCATATGAGGGGTGATTTAAAATGATCAATGAAGTTACTGCTCCTCTGCTGGATCCAGCTGTTGTCTGTTGCTGCAGGTATTTAATAAGTGCAATGGAGACACAACAGCTGGAAGCAACAAACTAAACCAACACACAAATTTAAGCTCCTGTTACAGTTTTGTTAAAAACTGGCTTGCATTTATTATTGATGAGTCTCATTTATCTAACCTGTCAAAGTCTGTCTTCATCAAAGCTTTTTTCTCAACATTTTATTTTTTTAATAGATGCAAAATTTATGACAAATTGAAGAAGCTAGACACACAAACCTTATCCTTTGCTCTCCCTGATATCTATCCACCAGTATTGTTGCTGACATGTGGAAAAACCTCCCAAAATGTCTTCACAACTCAAAGTCTGTCACTTCTGTCTGTTAAGTTCAGACTTTTGCCATGCTATAAGTGATGTGTAAATCTTCCTAGGTAAGTACACTACCAATGTGACTTTTACAGAAAAGTTACCAGGGTGCTCATTCAGACATGGAGTCGACATGTTAGGAAGCCGTCAGATTTACAGACAAGGCTGCATGTCTGAAAGGGGCCTAATGGAGTTTTTCCATAGTAGAGGAGGCAGCTGTGCTCAGGTGTGCAATAAAAAGCTCAGAGAAGTTGAGCCATGCTGTCTTAAACTTAAACTCAATAAAACGCAACATTTCAACGTAAGCACTTTGACAAAATGTTTTGCAATTGTTTGGCAATGAATAAAAATTGTAAATGATAAATAAAATGAAAGCATCAGGCTTGTTCAGACACTTTTAATATGAGGCTAAAAAAGAAAAAAAGTAATTTACTATCAGTAATTTAACACAGTTCCAACATAGTTTAACATGACCAGTTAACAGTGAAATACACAACCATTCAAAGGTTTGAGGACACCCAGGCAATTTCATGTTTTCAATGAAAACTCACTTTTATTCATGTGCTAACATAATTGCACAAGGGTTTTCTAATCATCAACTAGCCTTTCAACACCATTAGTTAACACAATGTAGCATTAGAACACAGGAGTGATGGTTGCTGGAAATGTTCCTCTTTACCTCTATGGAGATATTCCATTAAAAATCAGTCAGCTACAATAGTCATTTACCACATTAATGATGTCTAGAATGTATTTCTGATTAATTTAATGTTATCTTCATTGGAAAAAAACTGCTTTTCCTTCAAACATGAGGACATTTCTAAGTGACCCCAAACTTTTGAATGGTAGTGTATGTTTAAGGAGTAAATCTAAGCCACAGAGGTTCAGGTAGAAGCTACTAGTCTCCTGAACAGACACACCGGTTTAACTGGAGGAAAATATCACAGATTCTTTAGACTGTTTCTCTGAAAAATATACATTGGTTGTCCAGTCTGCTGGGATAGACTCCAGTGACCCTGATGAGGATTAAGTGGTGTATAAATAATGGATGGATGGATCTTTCATTAGGCCACACTTGGGCCAAGTATGGCCAAGTTTGTTGGTTTGGCATTAGTCCAATAGCCAGGTGGTGACCATTCAGAGATACACCCAGTCTTCTTCTTTTGAATATATTGATGGAGCAGCAAAAAAATTACATTTCCTCAATTTCCAGAACACCAGCAGCCCAGAGTGAAAAGTCCATGTGACAAACGTAAGGCAAAAGATGGAGGAAATTGACAAATAGAGCTGTGTAGATGGGATTATTTATGGTGTGACTTATTTGACTGAGTCACTTCGGCATCTTCTTGTGTCACTTCTGTTCTCTTGAAGGATTTTGTTTTCATGCTTGTGCCTGCGATGTACAGCAAAATAGGTAAAGATGAATCATCGCTGTATATTTCTTGGTTGAGTGACTCCTTCATAATGCATCTTCAGCTCAGATGAACAAACATGGAGCAAAACACTACTGAGCTCTGAAAAGGAATAAAAATAACTCGAAGCCAAGTGATGTGATGACAACAGATTCTGAATAGATACTCAAATGAAAAGTTAGAAGATACACAATGTAGGAGAATGTGGGTTTGTAAATTTGGGTACCTTTCTATTGGTGACGTAGTTCAAATACCAAGTCTGGAGTCTGGATTTTTGTGGGTAGGTGACAGGTGGTACAGAGTGTCCACTGTTTGCTTGGTTGACAGTTTAGTCATCAGCTCCTCTTAAGTGTCCTTCAGCAAGATGCAGAGTCCTGAATCGCTCCTGATGGTTAAGGCAGCATCTTGACTGTTGCCATTCAGTGTGATTGTGTTCAAATGGGTGAATGAAAGGTTTTAATAGCAGTACAATAATGCTGATAAAGCTGATGATCAGTTTACTTTAACACCTAAACAATGTCAACGCCAGTCTGAACATGATTAGGAGGAAAGGCAGAGCCACAAAACCTGTTTGGGATTGAACATTCATATAAACTTAACAGCAAGTCGACTGCTGTTAGTCTGACTCACCGGATGCAGGCAGTGAGTGTAAGCCTGCCACTGGCCCATCATTTCAGGCACATTTCCTTTTTCTGCTATCTGCGTTCTGCCATTTTCAAAATCCCCTTCGCTACGGGAAACAACAGCAACATGCTGCACAGAAAATTGCAGGTTTGGCAGAGGATTTGAATCTTGCAGCGATGCAGCTCTGCTAGTGTTCTGTGGTGGATTATCCATTTCGATCACTGTGCTCGTCTCCTTGCTCCAAACGTTCCACCAAATCAATTCCCGTGCTACTATTTTGAGGGAACACCGTAGCTGCTTCTGTAGCTTAGCTCCACCCAGTATGATCGTAATAGGACTGAAGAAATACAAACAAGTCAGAGTTTTGTTCCTCCTATAGCACACTTGAAGTGAAATAAAGCAAGACTGTTAAGACCAGATCAGAAAACACCTAAAAGGTTTATTTTGGAGAGTAATGTGACACAGCACAGAAAGCACTATACAGAATTATCTTATTTTGAAGAAATTAATTGCCGTGTCCTGCAGCTATACTAACAAATTTCAAGCCCAAGAATAACCAGCAAGGCCTTACTGCAGCGTGGTAATTCTGACTTTAGGCCTTAAGGAGTTCTCTGGTGCCTCAGTATCCATGCACTCACTGATATCTCATATCTGCTCAGTGATCTGTTCATTTCTTTTAGTTTGACATATGAACACAGACTGAAAAGCAATAGCATTCATTATGTGTTACTGGCAACTAATCAGTAGGACCATGACAACCGGGTGACTGTGATAATGAACATATCACCTATTTTGTCATTGAGGTCTGAGGACTGTTTGCTCTATTGTGGGAGACAAGTAAGAGCAGCACTTGTGTTGAGAACAATCCTGAAGTATATTCTCCAACACTTTCTTGATCTTGGAAACACTCCCTGTGGGTATTGTGGTCCACAGCAGAGTGGTGTCAGGGTGTCACCTCGTGGTCCCATATGGATGTGAACACGACTGTAATGCGTATAGTCTCTCTTCCTGCAAGAGGAAGAAGGCTGTATCTCATGTCACTCAACAATAGTCTATGTTCCTTATACACCTACTGGAGATGCTTATTTGCAAGTATTGCCTGTATTCGCTTCCTGTCATATTGCAGAACAAAATGCTTCACACAGTAGGATCAGGTTTTGTCCAGCGCTGGTGGGCATGTCTTTATATCACCGTACTGAAGCTTTATGGTCTGCTGTGTGACACGCAGGCTTATTCCAGGACCCTGTCTGCTGCATAAGCTGAAAATCTGAAGAACATTTAGCAGACTGAGCCCAAGAACAATGACAGTCAAACAGTTTGGTGATTCATGAATGCAAGTGAAATTTTAAAGCATCATCTGGAGGCTTAGAGCATGAACAGCGCTTTTTCTCTTAAAGCCAGTAAAGGCTGCAGTCCGTTTTGTGAGAAGCAAATTTGAGCTCTTATTGTATTGTATTCTGTTTCAAGCTCAGGAGGACAGATGGATCAGTTTCCTAGTTGGATCTGTGCCTGTCAGTGAATTAGCTTGTCTTTGTGCCATGTGTCGGTACATACTGTATTTCATCATAAGTCGCAGCTGCCTCCAATTTCTACGCAATGCTGCAATGATAGACATGACTGCCCTGTTCACTTGGTGAACATGTGACTTTTTCTTATAATTGAAGTGGAGGTATTATTTGAAGTTTAGTTAAGAGTGAATTTCTACTCAAGTAGAAATGACAGCCTGCTATATTCGTTTCTAAACTTCAGCTGCAGTGGACTCAGGAATGACTCAGAGTCTGTCCAACTTTCTTGTTACTGATCTCCAGTAGTGAGAAATTCACAAATCATCTCCTGCTTCATTTTAACAGTAAAGATTCTACACAGGTCAGGGGCAGAAGTGGTAATAGGTGGGATAATTGATAGTCTGACTTTTGTCACAGAGCTCACAGGATGGTTTTCAATCAACAGTGTTAAAATGCAACAGACCAAAATCCATTTCAGAATTTGTGGCGGGACCTGATAACTGCTTCAAAGATTGGCAAAGAGGAAAAACTTCTCAGGTGTGCAGCACTGGTCAGTCCACACAGAGTCAAGATGGGTTTATGTTATTTTAAGGGGCTTATTCCTAAATATTTTTGAATTGTGCTTTGGTTACTGTCCATTTACACTACCAGTCAAAAGTTTGGACACACCTTCCCATTTCATAGTTTTTATTTAATTATTTTGTACACTTTAGATTAATATTTAAGGCATCAAAACTATAAAAAATACATATAGAATTATGTTGTAAACAAAAAGTGTTAATCTTCAGTATTAATGTACAATGTAGAAAAAAATACAAATAAATAAAAAGCATTAAATGAGAAGGTGTGTTCAAATTTTTGACTGGTAGTGTACATGATGTTTAGTGACAATTTGCCTCATTATCACAATTATTACTTTGCACAGGAACGCGGTGGAGTTATGTGACTGTCGGTGTACATCTGTCCGTCTGTTTGTCTGTGTGTCTGTTAGCAACGTTACTGTAAAACAGATTTGGATGAAATTTTAAAGGATGGCCAGAAATGACATAAGGACTAAGTGATTAGATTTTGACAGTGATGCGGCGTATAGTCTGGATCCACTGATTTGTTAAAGATTTCTGTATTGCGAGATAGTGGCACGTAACTATGACTACAAGTGAACACTGCGGTTGCTGCCTGCTGACAATCACATGATTGTGATCCTACTACAAATCCACTGCTGCGGACTTATCGGGACTTATCCATCAGAAATCAAACAAGGAACAATATTTGTTTAATTGTGGGGAAACACCCCCACAACTAAATTGTGGGGGTGTTTCTGAGTCCCATCAATTCCTGCCGCCTGCTAAATATTTAGGTCACGTGATTCGGTATCCGTATTTAACGTACACATGCATAACACACGCCTGTGCTCTGCGCAAAGTAATTTTGTTTGTGGGTACCTCTATATTTAATGGCCACATTCTAAATTTTTTCAAGATTTTCGCCACTGGAAATGATACAACTGAGCAGCCTTGGAGGAGTACTACACTCTCTGAGTGCTTTTCTTGTTCATTTATGTATTTGGTTGTTAAAAATATGAACTGAGTTGAATGAAAGCAAAGAATGGCTTTCCTATTAATCATTTAAAGGTAGAGTCTGTGATTCCGGCAGCCCGATTCCGGCAGCCGATAAACTGTATTCTTAGTTACATTATAACATTTCGGATTATGTTTGTGATGCATCACAAATATATTTCTAATCCACATCATATATTTTCCATTTATTTTATTGCTTTACTGTTGCTCCTTTATAGGCAGCCAGTCATGTATTAGATGCAGGGGGACTCACCTTGAGAAAATAAAGGAGATCCTTGAAATATGTTCGAGCTTCATATTTTAACACAAAGTGTAATATTTTCCTAAACCTAACCAAGTAGTTCTGGTCCCTAAACTTAACCAAGCTTCTAACAAGTAGTTATCATTAACCACAACCCTAAATCTAATCATGTATTTTCAGCACCTGAACCAAGCTTAACATCCATTCATCCATTATCTATACACTGCTTAATTCTCAGTAGGGTTGCGGTGGTGCTGGAGTCTATCCCAGCTGACTTAAGGTGAAGGTGGGGGACACCCTGGACATGTCACCAGTCTATCACAAGACTACACATAGAGACA